>NW_006263309.1:3940-5237 GCF_000469605.1 Apis dorsata | reverse complement strand
ATTAATATAATCATATATATAGATATAATAATTATAATAAAATAATCCTTTTTTCTTACTTGTATTTTCAATAATAGTTATAACTATTATATATATATTGTTACATTCCAAATAATTAATAATTTGTAAATATATTTATATTTAATAATATTAAATCAAAATTTGATTGTTAATTCAAGCAAACAGGTATACAATAATATATTACAATAGTAGTTTATTTTAGTTCATATATATATTAGATATCAATCTGATGAATATTATGGTAACATATATAAACAAATATAATATTATTAATATATATAGAAATAACATAGTATTAAAAAACTTGATTTTATTAAGTTTTAATTAAAATTATTATACCAATAATTATTTTCAAACAATTTAAAAATTTAATTTTTATATTTTCAATGTAAAAAAAAATTATTCAATAATATTGTAATAAAAAAAATCGATATGTTAATAATAATTAAGATAATGATAAAAATATTATATATTATTTTATCTTCTTTTTATTGCTTCACATTATATTTTTTCATTCTTTTCGACCTTATTCAGTACTTTCTCAGATAACAAATTTTTTCCAAACTCCAAATCTTCTTTGCGCGATATCCCCTTTATTCCAAGTCAAGTCTTCTCACTTTCGTTTTCTTTGATCTATAGATATATAGATCTATAGATATATAGATATATAGATCTATAGATAATGTATGCAAATCTTCCTTCCTGTGCAGAAAGTTTTTTCTTCTTATTTTTCTCAGCATATAATTTTTAAAATCTTTCGCGTATTGTGAGTATAATAAAAATAATGCAATACATCTATGCACCTTACTCTAAAAAGTATAATTATGTTTAGAATTATAGTCTTAGAATGATTTATTTGTTAATTTATTTAATAGTTTAATAATATATTTTTAGCGAATAATATAATAATTAATATATAGTAATTATAAATATATATAAAAAATTTTAGAATAATTTTAATATGAAGAATATATATAATATAATATAATAATAAATAATATAATAATATANAAATTATTGTTAAATTTAGATTTATACTATTATTATATTATATTTATATATTATATTAAATTATTTTATTTATATATTATTGTTTATATTTGGATATTTGATTTAATATCCAATTATTTGATAATTAATTATTAATAATTAAAAATTAATATCTAATGATTTAATATTTTTTCCAAATTATATCTTGTCATTAGTTTACGAATAAGTTATTAGCAATCATACGTATATCATAATTGTTAAATTATATTATATAATTATATATAAT
>NW_006263309.1:0-3856 GCF_000469605.1 Apis dorsata | reverse complement strand
ATATACATGATAATTATGATAAATTCATTTCAAATTTTTAATTGTATAAAAAATAATTATAAAGTAATGCCATATCGAATTGTAAAGTGTAATAAATCAATAAAATTTTTTTTAATCTAACATTTTATTGTATAAATAAAACTACATAATATATAAGAATTTAGTCACCATTAGACTATTGTTTGTGCTTGAATAAAATGTACTTATAACTTAAATTTTTTGAAAATTTTTTTTCAAAAAAATTATTTTTAAATAATAAATTAATTACATATAATTTATATATAATTTATACAAACACTTTATGTTAAATAATAAATTTAGATAACTTTTAAAAAATTTTTACCACAATATTTATTAAGAATTATTTAAATTTATAGAAAAAATTAAAATGATGATTAAAATTATTTATAGAAAATATATTATTATTAAAAGAGAAAATTTGTAATGATAACATATATATGATAACATTTATAAAATTAAATGAAATTTCATTATTCATTATAATAAAATATAAATAGAAAAATAATTAATATTTTATCTTGTTTAAAATATCTTTTATTATATATTTTAAATATTCTTCAAATAACTTCAAAGTATATCAAATCGATATTGAAAATCTTAAAAATCTTAATTTAAAATCTTAAATGTTAAAAAATATTTCATATAAAATCTTATAAAATTTTTACAAAATGCTTTGTTTCAATGATAATTATATAAACTAACAATATAAACAAATAACTAAATTTTGTAAATAGTTGTGTGTTTTTATTTTATTCATTGCTTTTTAAAAAAGCAAAAAAAAATTTTACCAATGTTGATAATTTCCTTTACTATACGAGTGTAATAATTTATTTTTCTTTCATTTGTTTTTCATTTGTTATTGTAATACAATATTATAAAATGGATACTTTTTGTTTTAATCTGCAAAGAAAAAAATATTTATTTGTATTTAATATTCATGACGTTTAATCTTTAATGTTCATAAATAATGTTTGTTTTTTCAAATGAATTCATATTTTCTTGAGATGTGGAAAATGTAAAATTTTTTAATCAATTTGTATGTTTGAAATATAAGGAAAAATTAAATTAATTTTATTGGTTGATTCATTATAATAGAACATATAATAAATAATACTATTTATTATTATTAATTATAATAATTTTAAGTAATTCACAAAAACTTTTATTTTTTGTTGAAATATATAATAATGTTTCGTATTTATTAACAAATTTTTTATTTTTTACGTATTTTGTATTCATTTCTGTTTATGTTTTCATATATTATTTTTTAAAAAATAATCATTGTTCGATTGAAAAAAAAAAGAAAAAAAAACGAAAATAAATCATAAAAAAAAATTAAATCATAAAAAACTTGCAAACATTAGAAAATAATAGATAGAGATTTAGACCTAAGGAAGATTTCCTATGATGACTTATGGTAAAATTTTTGACGAATTCGAAATCTATGTTTAACGGCCACTATCAGATTTATAAAATAAAACGAAAGGAAGGAAAAGGAGATCCAAATACTTTATCCGTGCAGATCTAGTTCGAATGCCATGATCACGAAGAGTATCTCGTTTAACCAGAGACGATAATAATTTCCTAAGTCTGTAGTAGGTATTAAAGTACTTGCATTTTGTCTCCCTTTTTCTAGATAGCAGAGAAATGCGGGTTTTCTTTTTTCTGTCTTCCGCCATCCTTTCTTGCTTCCCTCTATCCTGAGATAACACAAATATAGACCTTTTTTCCTTTCTTATATTCTTTTTCTATCTCACCCACGCCCTTTTTTCAGCTCGCTTCCAAAAATAAATGCTACCAGATAGTCATCGTTTTCTTTAGCAAATTCTCTTTCTTGCTATCCGTCTTTCCTTCTTTTTTTTTATTCAATGTCACTTTTCTTCTCTTTTACTAATTCCATCTTCAAAATTCTCCAGAGGAATGTCCAATGGCCTTCTGACAACTTGCATTCAAAGTCCTCGAAACTTTATTTGATTTTTTCTTTTCTTATTATCCTCTTTCGAATTCTTTTTGTCTATTAATAGACAATTTGTAATGACCGAATCAAGCATTCTTTTTATTTTTTAATTATGATGCTTTTGGTATTCATTCGGTGAACAAAGTTACACGGATATAATAGATTATTAATCGATTTACTATATCTATTTTTCTTTAAAAACGTGTTTAGCTTCAGCATAAATAAATATAATATAAAAGACACTTCCGATAACGATAATAATTTTTTGTATAATTTGTGTTTGGAATTTTCAATTTTATTTCAGGGAAATTTACGATCGAAAAGATATCGAATTTAAATTTGCCTTTATATAATAAAGTATAAGAATGAAATAAGGAACTAAATGTTTTTTTTTTTGTTATATTCATATCAAAATTGATTTAACTGTTATTCATAATATAAATTATTATTGTTATGATTGAACGAAAATATTAATAAAAATAAAATGATATTATCACAAGAATGCATAAAGAATATAATTATTTAAAAAACAAATATATATTTTCACCTATTTAATGTACAAAATTAGAAAATTTACTAAAATTTTTATTATTATTTTGTAATATTTAATTATATAATAATTATAAATTTATAATATAATTTATAATATAATATATGAATTTTTAATATTTAATAATATATAAATATTTTATAGTATCGATTTCATTTACAATCATGTAAAATATTAACCATATCATTCATATTAATAATATTAATTTTATTTATATCAGTAAATATATTCAATATTATTTTTAAAATATTCAACTATAAAATTACAATAATATTAATAATATTTATGTATACTGAAAAATTTTTTCTAATTATATATTTTTAATATAATAAAAACTTAAAATAAAGTAATAATAAAATTATTTAAATAATAAAAATTTTACATATTATTTTTTGTTAATTTTTGTTAATTTGTTAATTTTATTAAATATCTTTAAAATAATTTCTATTGTTAAATTATTAAAATATATATTGTGTAATCTGATTATAATCCTTTCTGGAACAAACACTTTTTAACATAAATCATATAAATAAAAAATGCAAAAAGAAAACTGCGGTTATCTGTAAATTATAAAATAATTCTTAAGTAAGTAATATTTCTTTCTTCATGCAAATTACTTTTGTTCCAGATATATGAACGCATTATTGAAATGTTTTATAATTTTATAAAGATGAAATTATAAGCAAAAATCAAAAAGAACAAGCTTTGGAAAAATGATTTAAGGAATTAATGATGTAGTTACATATAAAAAGGAATTATTTTGAATATTCTAATAAAATAATCTTTGTTATTTGTGCTAATATAAACAAAATATTTTACACTTATTTGATTTAAAATGATAAATATTGTGATTTATGAATTTATTTCTCATGATTCTTTTCTTTTGATTTTCCTAGGATATTAGTAATTATTCGATAATAATCATGTATTTATTATTATATTATTGTAAATTAAATCTCACACAGAATAAATGTGAAAATGAGAATTAACATATGCTAATATGTATCTTAATCTTTATATTATCTCTATTAATTTTATTTTATGATTTAAAATGAATATATTACAATAATTTAAAACAAGTTAGAAAATTAAATTACTTTTTTTATTTTTATGTTGTATATCTATTATAAAAAATATATTCATAAATATTGATATAATAAATAATGAATTATAGAACGCATATACATTATTTTGAATTAAAAATATTATAATTTGGTATATTTTTTTATGTGCCAAAGTAATGTAAATATTAATATTAATATTAAAATAATTATATTATAAATATTTATATTTATATATATTTATAATATTTATATTAATAATATTAA
>NW_006263308.1:1242020-1245334 GCF_000469605.1 Apis dorsata | reverse complement strand
GGACCACGTGTCGCGCAACGGTGGCAAGAGTCGTTGGATGGGTGCTCTACTTCCGGTGGCCGATCGATGGTCCGCGCTCCGATCGATTGGTACCTCGAGTACTCGATCGGAGTTAGGTCTCATGGTGGAACGTATTCTTTGTAATTCGGCTCCGGTGGTCGGGGATCTACATCCCTTGCTCCTTCCTGTGTCGTTGGGAAAGCGTTCAACCATTAGAAGACCGCTGTCGTAACCCTCGATTGGTCACGACTGGCGAGTATCATCCGTCCAACGATCCTCGTAAGCCCGCTGATGTAAGTCGTGATACGAGGATCATAGTTGTTCAGAGGAGGGTAGTTTTTTGAGTTTCTTCTTCTTCTTTTTCCGTCGTGTCTTGGTCTTCGATATTATTTCTGTAAGCTGGGTTTTTTCTTTTTTTCCCCTTTCGAGGATTATAGTTTATTATTTTTAAATTAAATTGCTAATGGCAAATATTTCAATGTTTTCTTCTTTCGCTTTAAGTTAAGAGGAGAGTATTCTTGATAGGGATACGATTGTAGATTTTAAACGTTAGTATTAGTTAGTATTAAGATTTAGATTAAGTTAGTTTAAGATTTCATCGATGGACGACGTGGGAATTTTTTAGATTTTAATCTTTTATTGTAATTTATTTATAATATAAGCGATCATTGTAAAAATTTATTGTTATAAATTTATTGTAATTTAGTGTAAGTGATAAATTGTAATGATCATTGTAAAAATTTATTGTAAATAATTGTTATGTTAATTTTGTCTTTTTATGTTTCAGATTTTTTCTACATGTATTTATAACTTTATATTAATTTCTTTTTTTATATTATTCATGTTTTATGTTACTGTTTTATTATCTATGTTGTAATTTAATTTATGTTTCCAATTTGTTTAATTCGTTTAATTTTTTCTTTATTTCAGATTTTTATTTAACGTTATAAATTTATTTCGATATTTTATATATATATTTTTTTCTCTCTTTTTTTTTCAGGACGGGTCTCGACGCGTAGTCACCTCCCCGTGGTGAGACCTGGTAATTGAAATCGATTTTCATAGATTATTCTTCGAAAAATTTTCAATATTATCTTTGAAAATTGTTCAAAGTTTAATTTTTGAAAAATCGATATCGAGCTAAGAACTACGCAGTACCTGCAATTCAATCTAGATCACAATGCCAAATTCCCTTCGGGTATTTTGGTCATTTAGAGCATCCTGAGATGCACGTCCCCTAAATTTAAATCTTAGTTTCAAGTACACGATAAGATAGATAATTTATTAATCTTATTAATAATAATTAATTATTAATATTATTAATTTATTATTTATTATATTAAAATTACTGTGAGCATATTCCGTACAAAGATACGCTTCCTAAATTATATAATGAAAAATAAAAATCTCGCCAATTATGAAATATCTGTTCGAATATTCTAATATCTAATATATTCTTCGCTTTTCCTCGAGTTCGAAATTTAATAATCGAATATTCCCTCGAATTCGAAATCGAATTTATTGGCGACCACGTGTGGCGCAACAGTTGCATGGGAGGAATCCTTGGATGGGTGATCTACTTCAGTGTCCAGTCGATGATGGCGCTTCTATCGATTAATATCCTCGAATATTCGATTTCGTGGGCGAACGTCGTTCTCGTAAATCGACTCTGATGATAGAAAATCTATCCTTTTTCAAAACGTAAGTCGTTTCTTCCTTCGTTGTCATAATCCTCGACTGGTCACGAATATCATCTGTCCATCCACTCTCTTGAGTCAACTGACGTAAGCGATATTGGGGGCGGTAGTTGATTGTTTTGTTTCTTGATTGATTTGTTCCTTTCATTTTTCTTTCTCTTTCCTTCTTTTGGATTTTATTTTTCTTCCATTGGACTTCTTTTTTCTTTCTCTTTCTTTCTTTCTTATTTTCTTCTGGATTTTATTTTTCTTCCACTGGACTTCTTTTTAATAAGGGAATAGTTTTTTAATAAAGAATAGTATTGTTTTGCTTTAAATTAGGATATTGATATTGATATCATACAGACGCTGTAAATTTTTTGGATCTTAATATTTTTTAATATTATAATATAATTTTAATATTAGAGTCTAAATTAAGTTAGTTTAAAATCTCATCGATGGAATTTAATTTTTAATTTAGATTTTTTAATTATTCAAAGTTGTATCTAATTGTAGTTAATTTTTATATTAAAATTTGATTTATATTTCAGCGCATTCATTTGATTTATATATCTTCAATTTTTTTCTTATATTTCAGGTTTTATAGATTTTTTTTTAATTCTTTTATATAATTATATTTTTTTATATAGTTATATTTGCATTTTTATATTAAATTTCTTTAATATATTTTAAATATGTAAAATTTTATTTGGTTAATTTTTATATTTTATATTGTTGTATATATATTTTTATAATTTTTCTATTTTAATTGTTTTTTTTTTACAGATGGGTCTCGATGCGTAGTCACCTCCTCGTCGGTGAGACCCGGTAATTGGTATCAATTTTCATATCGATTTTTTTTGAAAATTTTTTAAAGATTAATTTTTGGAAAATTAATTTTTAGAAAATCGATACCAAGCTAAGAACTACGCAATATCTGTAGTCCAGTTTAAACATTCCATAGTTCGACTTAATTATTTTTAATTATTATAAACTGGACTACAGATATTAAAATTTATATAAAATTAATAATTTTTTTAAATAATTTTTTGTTTTAATTGTAATAGACAGTCAATATTAGTTTTTAAAATATTCGCAAAAATCTTTTAATAATATTGTATTGATTTCTATCTATAATATATAAAATACATAATATGAAAAATACATAATATATATTAAATAGACTATTAAAATTTTTAATCAAGAAATTTAAGCAAAAAAAATAATAAAATTAATCAAATTCGTTTCTTCCGCGCAGAGCAAATATAAATAAAGGGTAAATAGTAAGAGAAAGATAGAGATATGATAAAAATTGTACAAGTGGCGCCATCTCTGGAGTAGATGAAACTATATATAGATAAAGAGAACAAATTGTACAAGTGGCGCCATCTCTAGATGAAACTACACATAGACAAAGAGAACAAATTGTACAAGTGGCGCCATCTCTGGAGTAAATGAAAATATATATAGACAAAGAGAACAAATAATGAAACAAAGACAGAAATAGCAAACAAATAACTACCAGCGCCATCTCCCGAGTAAATTAAAATTAGCTCTTCAAAAAGTTTCTCTTGACTCTTAAGAGATGGCGCTAATAGTCAATTCTTGTTGTATCTTTATCCTTCTCATATTATTTTC
>NW_006263308.1:1239668-1241956 GCF_000469605.1 Apis dorsata | reverse complement strand
TGTCCTTCTACAATGAGTTTCATTTGCGGCACTCTGGAGATGGCGCTGATTTCAATATTTTTATTCTATCTCTGTCCTTTTCTTTATTATTCTTATTTTTTTCTTTATTTCTGTCATTATCTAATTGATTTTCTTTGATTTTAACACGCTAAAATTACAGATACGAAATATTTATCAAAATTTATCGTTCTAGAAATATTTTTCATGTAAAAGAAAATATTACAGTTGATAATTCAATTTTAATGATTTATTTTCATTTAAATTTTAATTATAATTTTTGTTTAATTTTTTAAATGAACAATTGGCGTAATTAAAGGCTTGGAAAGTTTAATGAATAATAAAAATTCAGCAATCGTTGTAAAATTTAACAAAAATACGTGATCTTTGCCGACAAAAAATGATTTTTAAAATATAATATACATTATAACTTTTTAAATTTTTATTTTTAATTGTATTATTTTTAGCATTTTATGACAATAATAAATGTAATAATTGATATATTGTTATAATTAGATTTATATATTATATTTCTTATAATATTAATTTTTGATTTATAATTGTATTAAAATATCCAAAATATGATTTTATGAGAATAATTATAAGACGGAAACAAAAACATTTTAATTTGTACTAAATTTACACTAATTTGTATTAATTTTATACTAAAAATACAAAAATATATAAAAATAGAAAGAATTCTTATAAACTATTAATTTTTTTTGTTTTATAATAATGAACACAATATTTCATAAAATTTTTAATTTTCTTCAAGTCCATCTGGTGATTTTAAGCATTTTATTATATTATATTAATATTCAACTTGTTTGCACATTTCTTTTGCTACTATTTGTTCTTCCAAAAATAGAAAAACTTGTATGCATAAAATTATTTTGTTTCAAATGGTTAATTAAGGCTTTCCTTATAATTATTTTGCATAGGAAACATGGGATGATAATGTATTTGGAAAATAGTCACGAGGAAATCGTCACCAGAATATATTTCGTTTACAAGAATTTTTCAATGGCAACTGCCAGTTTGATAATACTTAATATTTATTACATTCCTCTCATTCATCCACACCCACGCATAAGTGCTATACAGAAAAAATTGTGCTGAACGCTCAGGATACATCGTTTATTTCATCCATTTAAAAATTATAGATAAATATGCATACAATTTTTTTTTTTTTTTAACAATCGAATTCGTTTTAATACTATGCAATTAAAAGCTTTTACCAAGACTGAAATCCTCTTGTCTATTGTATAAAGAATAGCATGCAATTCTTCCAACATTTAATATATGTAATTTACATTTTACTTTACTATTGTTTTCTGAATAGAAACTTTTATGCGAGTTTCTAATTTCTCAAACTATTGTTAAAAAATTTTCAAAATAGATGAGCAAACATTATTTCCTTTGCGCGTACAAATTGACCTGCAATCATACTATACATCCATGTGTCACGATATTTTAACACAAATGGACGATCAAATAACGAAGAAGAGAAACACTGGTGGAGAATTGAACTTGATTCACGTGTGCTTGTAAAAATTTTTGATGACACCATTTGATTTCATTTCTCTTTTGTGCAATTAAAATTATTATCTTATTTCACAAAAATTTTATTTTCTTCTTCTTTTTCATCAACAACATATTTCATAATAAGGCACGACAGATTCTTCAAATTTTGTGTTTAAAAAATTGGCTCTCCCTGCTGTTGCGTTTTGGTTTTGATTTCTATTGAGCAGATTAATTCTTACACACTATCCATAGATCGTGAAGAATCATTCTTGTTATTTTCCACGATCTTTGACTAACTTGTGCGCGGTAACTGCACTTGCCTGCTGATATAGTTAAATTTCTACTATCCTAAGATTTTCACGAAACTAATGGAGAAAAAATTCATTATCATGCATACAGCTCAAAGTAAAAATGTATCAAATTCACAGTTTTAATCGCGTCAGCCTAAATTTTTAAAATTCCACGACAATCTATTTTCATTCTTTCTCTTTTTTTTTTTTTTCTTTTCTTTAATTTAACCAGACAAAGAAACAGATTTAAAAGATTTTAAAAATACAGGCTGATGTAATTTTATCTATTATGTTCTAACTTTTTATGATATAGTTCCTCCGACAGTTTTTTAAAACTTACACTTGAAAAATAGTCTCTTCCAAACTCACTCAAGTCTCTTTCCAAAATAGAACACGACTCGTGGAATTTTCTCCACGAGAAAAGATCCTTTCTTCAACAAAAGAAAAAACCAAATGATTCACTGATCTTTCAGACAC
>NW_006263308.1:1214918-1239359 GCF_000469605.1 Apis dorsata | reverse complement strand
AAAAAAAAAAAAAAAAAAAAAAAAAATGTAAATCATACCTCCAATAATTATCCTAAGAGCAGAAAGGAAAATTCAAGATATTGACTTCCTTCCAAGAAAAACTTTAAATTTGTTAACTTCTCTGCGTACAAAGGCTGTTTAACACTTATTACTCTTCATTGAAAGATATCATTAAGGATAACGCGAATCACTCAGGTACCTCGACGAGTAATGAAGATTATGGTACGATCTACTTCTTCTATGATCTCTGTGTAATTGATTCGCGGGCCTTTGAGCCGGATATGGGCCTACGTAAGATACTGTCCTAACCGCTCGTCGCTCTTGCTCATTTGGAACTGGTTCTGAAAGTGTTCCAGAATAATCCGGAGGTGGTGCAGCTGGTGATGAAGCGGTTTGAAACTGAGACATTCCATAGAGGACACCTATGGATTTTCTGCAGACATCGTGCCGCCTTTGATTTTCTTGTTCCAACTGACCCTCCTTTCTTCTGCTTTGGGACGATCCACTTTCCGTGGAATTGCTGTCCTCGCTGGTCCCCAATCCAGGATCCCTATCGTCGAACGCAGCTAAACTGGTTGCGGGGCTGCCTTGAAAATTCTTATCGGAAGAATGATGATAATAAGTCAAAGTTGGATGTGGAATCACGTAAGGATGTTGGAGCTCGCAATTTAGATCCTTCTCTGAAATCTTCCTCTGTTGAGTTTTATCCGTGTCCGTTTTGTCATCGTGGTAAGATGAAGGGCCGAATAATGATAACAAGACGGGAAGTAGGAACATTCCGTGCATGGCTCCGATAAATATCACCAGGAACACCATCTTGAAGAATACCATGAAAATGTACGTTCCAGCAAGGACCAAGGCTATTAATCCAAGGATCGTAGAGGTGGCCCCTTGTACTATGGGAAGGCCAAGACTGTACAAACTTTCTTTCACTCTGTCCTCCGGTGTCTTCTGTTTGGAGCTCATATAGGCGTAGCAAATGTGAGCAGTGAAATCGACGCTGAAACCTATACACATGATAAGATTAATCATGGATATGCTGTCTAGGCTTACATCCCACAGAGCCATGTAACCAGCGACTCCCAATTCGATTGAAATGATACAAAAAGCAACCCAGAGGCAACACATTACATTGGGGATAAAGATGAAGCTGATGAGCATCATGACAAGGGCACCAAACACCATACATTGAATACTAGTGGGTTTAACAAGTTCGAATTGGTCGAAGAACACAAAGTAGGGATGGAACACGCTGGCGTTCAATGGAGATTGAGCGCAAATCTGACGGAGCTCTTTCACCATGTCTTTCTCCTGATTGGTCCCGCTTACATTCACCGCTTGAATGAGAAATCTGCTGGCTATAATGTGTTCTTCGCTCGGGTCGAACTTCACATCCAAGGAAAAGCTACTTTTAGGGGACAACCAAGTGTCTTTTAATTCTTTGATGAAACTTTTCTCGTCTTCGATATCTACGTCGGTCGCGCTGTTGTTGGCGTAGCTGAGAAAATTTCTCAGCCAGCTCTCCGTGTAGATAGGAGCGCTGCTGATGTATTTGCTGGCTTCCAAGGATCGAGTTAAATTCTCCATCTGTTCCTGAATCACTGGGTCGCTGTAATTATATTCTCCGCTTACTACCACCTGAAATCGTGATATTTTTTTTAAAATCAATTTAAACGAAATTAACGAGTTTAAGATCTTTCTATGACTCGATAAAAACTCGTCCTCAAATATATTAAATTATATGTAATCATCGAGCTTGTAAAGAATGCGGTATTTTCAACATTCGAATGTTTAAACGAACGTTGTGTAGCCTGAATCGTGATAGTGCTGTCTGACGCAATGCCAGTCACTTTTCTTCGACTGGACTCTAAGAGAAAGTCACTCACGTGACATAATTGCGAGTAAAAAATTATTATTAGAACGACAAATCTTCGAAAATTGATTACGATCCCTGAACGATTTGAATGGAAAATTGTCATTCTTCGATTAAAAATTTGTTATATTCCAATTTTATAAATTTTACATTAAAATATTTTTTAATATATATATATATTTTTCTCAAGCATTACTTATCACAAATTTCTTTCAAAAATATCTAACACAAAATCCGATTAAAATCCTGATTGTACCTGTATTCTATATGGGAATTCTCGAAAATAGTAATCTTGACGGTCATAGAAAACAATCGAATAAGAGTCATTCTTGGAGAGCTTGCGTCGATCCAAGCCCTCCCGAAGAGTTGTCAGCCCGTAAAGAGCGCCGGCTAGATAGCAGCCGAATATCAGAATTACAATGATTTTGATGGGTCTGCAATTCAACGCGGCGGCCAGATAATCCCGGAACCAACTCATGCATCCGTGTTCCGGATTGTCGGTAGGATTATAAGGATCGTCTGGATCCACGCCCCCGGTGCATAATGCTCTATAGAACCAAGATCTGTTTGCTGAAAAATAGAAGAAAGATATTTGTTAATTTATAAATCAATTGATGTATAGTTTATGTACGGGACAATCGGTGTTTTCGTAAAGAAGCCATTGTCTTTGACTTTGAAACTTCTAAGCATTGTGGGAAAAAGAATGATGAAGCTATTGTGTAGTGAGAACAAAGGCATCGGTACAATGTCACGCGCCAACCGACAATGTTAATTACATTAAGATTCCAAGTACGCATTCGTGATAATCAATTTCCAAGATGCGTTCACCTTTATCGATTGTTAATTATAATTCTTTTCCATCAAATCAATTTTTATTGATAAATTCGAATAATTTATCTAGTTTCACGTGTATTGAATAAAAAATT
This sequence comes from Apis dorsata, assembly GCF_000469605.1. Classification (NCBI taxonomy): domain Eukaryota; kingdom Metazoa; phylum Arthropoda; class Insecta; order Hymenoptera; family Apidae; genus Apis; species Apis dorsata. Next base: position 1,236,560 of record NW_006263308.1, on the reverse strand, counting down.
CTTAAAACCATCTCTTTAAGATTACGTTAAATCAGGTTAGATCAGATTAAATTGGGCAACACAGATCTCTTGGAATCTGTACACCTTTTACTTCCTTTCTCTGAAAGAAAAAACTTTACCAAAAATTTTTATATAACAATATTATGTAACAACAGCGTAAAGCCGGTGATTTCCATAAGCAATTTTCTGCCATCAATTTCGAGAATTTGTTCTCCAAATTTCCAGTCAAACTAGACTAGATGAATCATCTTCCAAAATTGGGACAGTTTTCGAATGAATCTTGATAAAAAAAATTTTTTTCAATCCACGTCCTTTCGTAATAATGAGTAGTATCAATAGTAATAAGTTACGGTGAATCAGCATTGATTTTTCTAAAAACTTCAAGGGATAATAAGTGCATATATATGTATATATATCATTTTTGTGTCAAAATCAAAAGAACTGATTTTTTAATAATATTGCAAGACAATTCCGGTTCATAGATAATAAAATGGAAATTGATTGCATTTGCTAATTTTTTTCGGTGACAGGAAGAAATTACGTAAAAATGTGACTAAGATGACATTGTTTGTAACTGTTTACAATGTCTCGAGAGAAAGTGACATGTTTACGTAATAGAACGGTGATCTAACAAATTAGCGAGGCTCGAACATAACCTAGCTTTTCTCACGTAACTGGTGGTATACCACAAGCGATATATCTTGAATTTTTATTAAATTAATGACATGTGGCGAATGTGTGTACAAAGAAAGTAACCGAATTTAAATCTCACAATAATCAATTTTAACGGGAGCCATTTACCAATTATAACAATATTATCAAAGTGTTTCATTGATGTATAACCATTCATAATAAAAGACTTCCTGATGCGATCAAACTACAATTTACAAATCATTTTAGAGACTTAACAACGGTTAGTCAGAATCTTCCGGCTTTCACGATCGAAATGGCAAACCATTCGTAACAACTTTTCCCTTTTAATAATAATACATCGATTTCTAGAAATAAAGCAATATTATTAAAAAATTTTAACAAAAAAAAAATCTGTTCTGTGATTTTTAAAATGACATAATTTTAATTATATTAAAAATAGTAAAAAATTATGATTCCAAAACTCGAAGATTTAATTGTAAATTCTATAATGTAGAAAGTTTTGTGTCGTGTAGAGAATACATGAAAGTTTAAACAGATACTGGCAAATGATACGTTCAATACGTATTTTCTGTCCGTGAAAGTATTCCGGATAACGTCTTCTTTGGATATTTTTTGTTACCTATACATATATGCAGTATATTTAAGTGTAAAATGGTTACATTGGATGTAGTAACCTAAAGGAATTCTCCGATCACCAAACTCTTACTTTTACCACGTAAGTTCTTGGACAATTATGTAACGAGAAAACATGTATCTACTTCCTTCTTATTCTTTTTCACCTTCTTTATTCAAAAATTCTTATTTTTTTTTATATACTTCTTCAAAGATTGTATTATATAAATTATTTAAATATAAATAATTTTGTCAAACTGATTTGAAATATAACAAAATTTAAATATATATAATTTGAAAAAATATATATATATGTTAGATAGATATATACATGTAGATAATTTAAGAATATTTATCGCGAATATTTATTAATTAGTTTCGTTAAAGATATATTAGATCTAATACTACTAAAGGATATGATTATGAACTTAAGAAACTAACTAAGAAAAAAGAAACAGAGTAATAAAAAAAAACTCACAAGACTTGGAGAGAGGTTGCACCTTGCAACATACTACACTATGAAGATTCTTTTGCTCGCAATAGCCACTGATGGCTACACAGCCTGTGAAGAAAGTCAGGTGAAACACGAAGGTGAAGACTACGGCGAATCCTGAGACAAAAAAAAAATATGTCAATCAGTTTCCAAGTTTAGCTTTCAATTCTCTTTAGCCGATATATCTTTTACACACCTGAATAAATACAGAAAATTTGAACAGAGGGAAAGGGTGAGAGAATGCCAATGAAGAACGATATCATGTCAGTCAAGGAAGTAATGGTAATCGAGACAGCAGCCTCGCTAAGAGTCGCAGCCATCCTTTCAGGTACCGGTTTCATTATACTGGTTCGTCTCCAAGCAGCTAGCATCACAAACGTGTCGTCTATTCCAATACCTGCGAACAATTAAAGGATTGACTTAATTGAGAGTATTAAATCGCTTTGTCATAAATTATTTGGGATAAAAAATAAATAAATCATGACACCGATGAATCATATGAAGAACGAATTGTCGGCGCAAACACCCCTTATGTCGGTATAAAAACGACCACGGTGTCATTATCGTGATAACAAGGCGGCAGTTAATACGTCGAGTGAATCAGAATGGCCGGCTTATTCGTGATTCAGCCTGTCTACATTTGGATGGCGATTTATAACCGCTAATAAACGCATTTATTCAATTTCAAGCAAGGACGACCGATTTTCAGAACCCTTTCCCGCGTTATTGTTCGAGTTCAACTATGCTTTTTCACTTAACGATCGAATAAATTTTAAATTTACAGTATTTTAATAATATCTCGATTCGAGAAAAAGTAATGTACTCTCGCGTGCATAATTCTGATATTAAAAAACGTAGAAAGCATCGAACGTTATCAAAATATAATTATATTTTTTCTTTACAAATATACGAACTTCATTTTCATTATTTTCGTTTACAAGTTATACATTTTACAGTGTAGATTGATAAGCACATCATATCATCACATGCAATACTTGATATTCTAAAGAAAATTAAAAATTTCATCCGCCATTTTCATCTAATTCAAATGTGATTATCGATATTTTTATATATCGATAAATATCGATAATATTGCTATTAATTCGATACATCGATATTATTAGAACATCGATTACAAATAAAAATGAAGAATTAGAATTTCTATTTTTTTTATTCAAAATTATTATTAATATTAATATTCTTAACGATCATTTATAAGTAAACGATATTTAATTAATTTTTTGAATTATATATTGAAAATATTCTTAAAATATCAATAATACGAAATGACTTAATTTAATTACAACATAATTTTTCATTAAAGTTTACTTATTTTTAATAACTTATTAATAATAATTTTTAATTAAAAAAATAGGAATCCAATCATTTTTATCCGTTAATAATATTTTGCATAGATATATCGAATATCATAAATATATCGAAAACTATTATTAATATGTATCGATAAAATATCGATAATCAATAGCTACAACTCTAATTTGACACTTTATGATTTTCTTTTATATATTTATATTTATATATTTCTCAAATATTTATATATTTCTCAATAAGAATTTTAAAGATGTTCATTACAAATAATTAAGTGATACAAAAATAATAAAATTTAATTCAGAATCAACTACGAGAATATTTCAGTATACTTCATGAAACGAAAAAACTTGTTTTGGAAAAAAATTTATACTTGAACTATCCTTGAACGGATAGTAAAAGATATTAAAAAATAAACATATAATTCTGAAATTAATGAATTCTACTTCTATTTCTATTTTTAGATTTTTAAATATCTCTTTTCATTTTCGAAATATAAGTGTATAACATTATTCTCTAGTTAACCTTCATATGTATGACTGTTTTAAAAAACATAATAATCCAATTAAAATATATGTATTAGAGAAAATGATTCACAACGCAATAGCCATTGACGAAAGTCTTTTACGAAATTGTGTTTACTAGCTCTGTTCGACTCGAATGAATGATCACGAGTCAAGCAATAGGATCGACAAACACCGAGTGATTTATGTGAAAAGCGGAAATTTCGCTGCAACTTTTCCCTTTTGCTGTTGCATTTGCGTGTATCAATCATCAAGCAATGTGACTGTTCATTATTGCATATGTTGGATCATTGTGAAATTTTTCTTTTTCATTTTGAACTTATTCTTTTTAATTTTAAATCTCTCTGATAAAAAAAAATATCTTCAAAAAGACACGCGAATCATATTGATTTGTGGTTTTATTCACCTCATTCTCAGAATTCACATAATAATTCCTCTCATCAATCATTCACTCCATGCAGAAATATGCGTCACAGGTTTTTCTTGTAATCTAAGAAATGTAAATTGAAATTAGCATGATTCAGTTTTATTTTTTCATATTTAATTGGGAATTCCACGTTTAAAAATAAATGGCTGATGTTTTAAACACCATTGTTATTTTTTTAATATTTCATTAACCATAATGTTACAGAATCTATTTAACCTAAATAACATTCCTGCATGATAAAGATTATATTATATGGAAAAAGAAAGTGCAGGTGCACTAAACTTTAGTGAAAAGCAGTACATCATTCTTTTGTCAGAATCCTACAGACACGCATGCTATTGAATTTATGTTCAAAGAATACTAATTAATTATTATATTACAATTCTTCTTCAGTTTTTCAATAAAATTCTATATTCAAATCTTATTGAAACTTACAAATCTCGTTTAATAATATTTCACTCACCAATCATCAGAAAAGGTGCAGCTAAATTGAGACCAATGAAATCGACACCTAGGTATATACAAAGACCAAAAGCTGCCACCGTTGCCATTGCAGCGGAAACATTGCCAAGAAGTCCCAGCCATGGTTTGCTGCGCACCCAATCGGTCATCATGCAAGTGACCACGGAGAAAAGAGCCATCAATATGAATGTGCTCGAAAAATAAGGCACTATGGTTTTGGTGTTCTCTTCCAGTTCTAGTTCCAAAGTCCTAGACGCAAACCTGGCAGTGGTAATGTGTTTGAAAATGTTCTCCTCTTCCACTTTTCTCAATGTCTCCAGGAATGCTTCTTCCCAGGCTGCTCCTCTATTTCAAAAATAAGACAGAAAATGTAAAATAAAAGGATGTAAGAATTTTAGAGATGGACTTACATCGCATCTTGACGAGCATTGTCAGCTGTGAGAAAGTAGGCCAATTGCATAGAGGGTACAGACTCGATCATTAAATCTTTGTCGATCACACTTCCTCCAAAATAGACCGGCAATATGTAAAAATCCCAGGTGACAGGATTCAGCGTGACAGGAAACGTCAGATTGAGCTCTTTCTTCTCCACAAACCTGCAAAATGCTACCGAGTACTTAGACCCCTACTACTATTATATTTTTTATTCAATTTGCATAAAAAAACAATGGATATTTTTATATTTATTTTTAGCCATGATACATGACCAAAAATAAGTGATATTTTATAATGATCTTTCATGTACAATGAAACCTTATGAAATATGTGTTATGCACAGTATTTTTTTTTAATGCTTTAGTCATCAATCATAATAAATTATAATAATATAAATAAAATTATTAAAAATATTTATGTATTGAAAATTTATTTAAAAATATATATATATTTACAATATTTAAAATATATTTTTATAAAAATAAGATAAAATAAGATATTGCTTAGAAAGTCATGTGTCATGTTTCATGATAAACAATCGCGTGATGACGCTTACTTATGAGCATATTTGGTAGTTATTCAAACTCATGAATGATACCTGCAAGTAATTGGCAAAATCATATATATGTATCATATATAAGTAAAGAAAATTTCCATTTAATTTGTTTAATATAAAATAGATTTTTAGTGATTAAATAGAGTTTCACTTAAATTAGTGTTCATTCATAATTAAAAATGCCTAGTCTTTTTTAACATAAGATAATAAATATGCCATTATTATTCTTTATTTTTAAATTTTTTCTCAATTTATAATTATAATGATACTTACTCTATGATATGATGTAGATCTAGAATATCGTTGTTGAAGCATGTGTCTAACCATCTAGCACAAATTTGACTATAATTAAATTCTTCTCCTTCGTACATCGCTTTCGTATTTCTTATAGTCTTATCCAGTTCTCTGAGCTCGTTGAATACCACTGTTCTCAATAGATTTTCATTTCCATCCTTAGATGTGATAATCACATGCCCGAATCGACCTAATATCATGTCCAAAAATAATATTCAATTACAAATGAGTAAAGAGATTCTTGAAGAAAATATTGACATGGAAAAAAAAAAGTAAAATACACATAAAAAACTATATTAATTATGTTCTTGTAATCAAGATTAATTAGCAATGGCTCAATGAAACATGAAAGTTCTCAAACTAATAGCAAATCACAGTTTGCATGTTCAATCGCTCTACAGTACAAAATTACACATAATGCAAACAAGGAAACACTGTCAGAGTAATTGATGTAAGCGAGCACTTTCTCCTTGAACTTCGCCATCACCATTATTGTTCTCCTCGTGGGATCATGTAATAATATATCATTAAATCATAATATAAATCATTTGAATATATTTCAATTGAAATTTAAAAATTTTTAACGAATATTTTTAATATATTCGAGATCGCATTGAAAATTGATTGCAAATATTAATTTTCGTTTTACAAAAAACAAAAATAAAAAATTGAATATCTAGAAAATTTTTTTTCAGCATCGATTGCTATAAAATAGAAAATTTCCATAATGCATATATTGCGTCATTAGTCTTGATAAGTTAAAGAATTATAAAAGCATTTTTTATATTAAAGAAGTATGGAAGTAAGAATTATAGAGTAAAAAAGGTCAAAACTGATTGATAAATCTAAAATTGAAAGTAAAATTTTTTTAGTTTCTCGATGGAATTTCCTTTTTCTCAAATCCAACTTACCTGGCCTAGTGATGCGACCTAGATTGAATCTGTGACTGTAATTGACTTTAAAATATTGTTCGACAATCGCCCTTTCCGTTTTACTTGGTCCATTAATCGGAGAAAAGAGGTATTCCGGATCTATCTCGTAATGGATCCTCTGATATCCGGTAAAGCAGATACAGGCCAGGAGAACTGGAACTATGACGAAATAACCGGGATGATGGCCAACTACTAGACCTAATTTGTGAAAGGCTCGGTTCAAGAAATCGTCCACACAAGTCAGATTGTTCCACATCTAAAAATATTATTGATAAAATCATAATTTTATTTCATATTTATATTTATCAGGAGAATACAATGCTTATAATATTATTTGCAAAAGATAATGAAGATGCTTCCAAATTTTTTTATCTAATTTTATTTATATTTCTTATTATTAGAAATATATATAATGAAAAATGAAATTCTATTTGATATTTATAATTATCAAAGCACAAATGTTTATAACTTTATTTATAAATAATAAAAATGAAAAAAAGATGAATCTTTATCTGTCTATTCTATGACATTATAACTGAATTCATTTCATATAGATATAGTTGAAGATTCTATGATGACTAACAGTAATTCGAAAGAAAATTAGTTCGCGAAACATACGTGAAGATATTGATCAATTGTTTGAAATTTACGATTTGCTGATTATTGGATTAATTTCAACATAATATTATTTAAAAATGAGGAAAATAATAGAAAACATACTATTCATTTCCAAACAAATAATGAATTCAAATGTTAAAGATGGACTATATCACAATACAGCGTAAGAAATTACAGAGAAATAAAGCGAACAATAATATTATAATTAAATTTTTCAGAATTCAAAACTATAATTACGAACAACGATTATTTGGAATTAATACAATCTTAATTTTAACCGTCCTATTGTGCAAAAATTTGTATCAATAATTGTAATAATTATATACATATATTTTCATTAAAAAATTCATTGAAAAATTCATTTACATTTTCTAAAATATCAAATACTTGATTTAAATAAAATTCAATATAAAAGAAATTTTCATTAATTTAAAAAATTTATAATTTCTTAATTTTTTAATTTTCTAATTTGTAATTGTTTTAATATAAAATATTTCCAATTATTTTTGAATATTATTTTTTTACGGCGATAAGAATAAAAATTAAAAAAATTAAACAATAAAGTACTTATGTTTTCCACGTATTTAAAGCATAAAATATGTGAAATTCATTGCACGGTCCGTTTGATGCGTAACGAAAGATTTTAGAATTCAAGATTTTATCAATTTTTTTTTCCTGCTTGTATAAATAAATAATGCGCGTAAAATTATACACAGTAATTGTAATTTCCCACAAACAATTCCTTATCACAATATCCAAACACAGTAAATTGAACAAGAATATAGAATTATAAAATTAATAAAGTCAACCACTTGCAATCTTAATATCGAAATTACTATAATATACCTTTTAATATCGTAAAGGAAAACAATTGATCTAGATAATTTTTCAAATAGAATATTTAATTTATAATAAATAATCTATCTTTTGAAATATTTTTATGCAATCTTGATTATATCAATGATTTTAAATAATAAAATTAAGTGAAATGCTCGTGTATGTATATATACTCATATCTATACTTAATCTAGACTCAACTGAATGCACAATTTCTAAACAACGACAACAGACCAAACATTTTCCAAAGTGCATCAAGAGTTGTATGACGATATTGTAGTTATGTCACAATGGAAAAACATACTTAGTCTAATAACACAGACATCCGTCCCTCTTCTTAAGTAATCATCCGCGTCTTCACGCTGAAATTCGTGTTCAATTTTAACGACGAAAATCGCACACATCCGTCCTCTTCGAACCAATCATACTATCATGAAATCCACTTTCGCTATACACCAAGATCATTATCTTTCTTGTATCCTAATCAAGAAAAAAAAAAGGACATTAAAAATTCCAAACGAAAAATGGGTTAAACGAATTCAAATAAAATGTCATTGAAAAACGGGGAGTAAAAGTGACGAAAACTTGACCCAGATAATGACAATACGCGTTTAGCATAACGAAATCATCATTGTGTGTCGATTCCTCGGATTCAAGTCGGGATTGCAAATCGTTGCAGATACTTATAAGGAACGATCCACAATTCTTTTCTAGAGAACTCATTGACTTGCAATTCTCGTTACCTCAGATTCCGTTGAAAAACGTACATAAAAGCAAAATACATGAGAACAACTACCTCGAAGAAATGGAATAATTCCGATTACTTGATAAGGAAAACATTTTTCACACATTCACAATATTTTTTGCAATTCAGTTCAAATATGTGAATATACTATATTAACATAAATATTCAATTTGGATGAAATTTTTTCAATACTTATATAAAAAAAACATGTATACTATACACATGAATAGACCGGTAGCTCTAGATCAAAGTTTCCTATTTCATACCCTGGATCAATGTCCTACGTTCATTGTTTGTTCAGGAAAAAACTTGTTCTTTCTGGATCATCAACCCGCATACAGAATAAAGTAACAGTACACCGTACATTCTTCCTTAGCATCTCATCATTCTCACATGTCTAGTGCCTCCCACTCTTCCTTGGTAGCTCGTGTGCATATATAATAGTTTGGATTCTTTCCCAGCATCTCATCTAAATAGCGTTTCATATTTCACATTTTTGAAGGAAGATCTACTTTGTATTTAATTCACATATCCTTCTGCTACCCATATATCTTCCCTCATATAATTCAATATCTCGTATAATTCAATATTATTCTAAAAAATTATGAAAGGATTCCTCCTAAAAAAATATTAGAAATGTTATTTTATTCTAGAAAATTTCAAAAGAAAATTATAATAAGATTGAGGAAAAATACAAAATACTATCAATAAAATTCAATCTGAATGTCTCGTATAATTTGACGTGATCTCAGAACATTTTAAAAGAATATCTTCTAAAAGAGTATTTAAAAAAAAATTATTATTTCATTCGACAAAATTTTCAAGAAAATTAGAATAAGATCAAAGAAAAAATATAAGATACTATCGATAAAATTCGAAAGCGTGGACGCGGTTATCCGTAGAAACGGAAGGACATTGGCTCCGGACATGGCAGAATCGAGCGTGAACGACTTTCTAAAACCACTTGCACTCGATTCCAACTTGCTTCTCGAACGGTGGCTGGTGCCGATGACGTGGTTTCCAACATAGTAAACATACAGATCTTTGAGATGGCCATCTTTCTCTTCTCATCACGGAGAAAGTAGCCGATCCTACCAGTCATTGGGTAACAGAACTCGCTCCTTATTCGATCGCTCGATTGAATAACCAATCGCATAACAATCGATCCAACCTTTTGTTCGAGCTGTCCAACAGAATAGTAACTTCGCGTACATAACCAATTTAATCAGATTAATTAACAGCTGTTACACAAGTTTCACTAGTTGTATAATTTTGTATTATTTGGAAAGTAATCTTCACATTGTTATGTAACATCTTTCTCTTTTGATACAATTAAAAAAATATAGAATTTTAGAAAAGTGATTTTTTTGAAATTATATTTGTGTTAATCGGTTTTATTTAATTGATTTAGATTAATGGATTGATTTCATAATATTCAATTTTGTTTAGATTAATATTAACTTTATTTAATATTACAAAATAAATGAAAGAGGATAATAAATAATTCATAATATTCGAGTTTGGATTAAAAGTAAATTTACATCATATAGATAAAAAAAAAATTAGCATGAAGAAATAGTTTCTTAAAATTTTTCAACATTCTTAAATAATTTTGAAAAATTATCCCCTTATGAAATTATGAAGTTAATCTAGATTTCATTAGAAGTTTGATTAATAACTTTATGGTGATCTTCTGATCTTATTATCCATTTTTTTTTACATATATATATATATTTTTTAGATCTCAGATTTTGAAAGGATTTAATAACGTTTGGCAGAGATTTACACATGTGAAATAGTATGATACACATGCACCGGATTGCCTAATTGATCAGAATGTAGATTGGTCAACCGATGTGGTAACATAATATATTGAATAATAATCATCAGATTAAATCACAATGTCGATAGCAATGAAATAGCAGTGATATCTACTAGCGGATACTCAACTTTCAATTCGATGAATTGACTAAATCGCTCTAATGACCAGACGGAAATTTAAATAGATAACCCCTAACGCCAGAAATAACTTTTGATAAGTAAGAAGGAAATGAGAAACTGTGTTTATATTACGTAGAAAATGCGTAACCAATATTTAAACACATATTTGCGATACTTTCACTAATTTTTTTATATTTTTTAGCGAAACTATCGATAGTACAAGTTACGTAGAATCAATTTACGTAAGTTTTATAAGAAAGTAATAAAAAAAAAATAATTATTTTGTTTTTCTAGAATTAAGCGATCCCTTAATACCTTTGAACGGAACACTAAAATTTCATAACAACGAATGATAAAGGAATGAGATTTAGAATGTTTCGAATTATTTCTAATTTATAAAATAGAAAAATCAAATCATCTTAAAACTAATTCAAAATCTAAAAATTCTTGAAAAAAAATTCTTGATCAATTCGAAATTCTTAAGAATTATTTCACTTGCATTACCTACTTTCCATTTTTACCTATTTTCAAGAATTGACCAACATTATCGTATTCCGATTCAAGGACAAAAATAAAAGGTAATGCAAGACAGAATAACTCGCAAGAATTTTAATTAAAAATTTGTTTTAAAAAAATCAGTTGAAGATGATTTAAACTTGAATTTTTTTTTCGTTTGATGTACAATATTCATTCTAAATCCCATCATTATAAATGATATCTTGAAAAATAAGCGAAATAATGCGAACAATCTCTCGTAACGCTGTTTCATCTGAGACGCAGGTCACGCGAGTTTGCATTGAGAATATCAACTCGATTTCGCTCCATGGACCTTGTGCTCGAAATTTGTGTCATATCCCTTCGTAATCATGACTGCCCTTTCAAAGAGCTGTTATCATTGAACATATCTGAAGAATTATTGGTTGGAGGATTGAAATTTGGAACCTAAAAAAATATTGGTGATTATTTTAATTATAGTAGAATATATACAAGATAATTTTCTCGTGTGGAACAAAAGGAAATATTGATGAGATAATTTAAAGATTCTTAATCCCCAAATATTTATGGATCGCAATTCTTTATTTATAAAATAATCATTGATTGAAAATGAGTCTCAGTTTATAAATATTTGAGAATTATTATCTTATTCGTCGATAATTCCTGCATGTTACGTGATACTGACGACAAAACATTCGGTATCAACTTTTGAAATTATCTTATATGTGTTTCCTTTGGATCCTAGCGAAAAAATTACACTGTATAAATGTGAATAAATTCAGTAGAATAAAGTAACTTAATGTTAAGATAATTAATTAATTATTATATATAATTAATTAATTAAGATAATTTGAATTAAATATAACAAAATATAATAAAATTAAAATAATCATCCCTTAGGTAACTATTGATTAAATCTATAAATAATATAATAAAAAAAAATAGTAAAATAATAAAGTTAAACATGTATTTAAAAATTTAATTATATTAAAATTCAGAGAATAAACTCTATAATTTAAAAACTAAGTACCATTGTCTTGTAAAATTTTATAGACATAATTCTATCTAATTGTGATTGATTCTGTTTAAACTTCTTATAGTAAATCTTAACATAATGGTTAACATAATTAATTATGATCTTAATTTTTATTAACTGGAACTTTATTCTAAAACTTTCAATCGATTAAAATTGAAATCAAACAAGTTCAAAATAGGTTTGTGAAATCATAACCGTATCGTGTAACGGTAAACGTAAACCGATAAAGAGTTACCTAGACCTGATATACCTTCACTTATGAATTGATAAATTATGAAACGACGTGAAGATTACATCTAGGGGACGATTATTTTGCTCGAGAATCAATGTCGGATTAACATATCATCACAAGACAAGAAAATTGCGATCACGTTATTGTAACGTGTTCAAATTATCCTTTCTCCTTCGAAAATTTTTAATGAATTATATAAAATTATTATAAAATTATCTTGTATCAAATCTTTTAAAATTTTTATCTCTTAAATATAATATTTTTATATTTTATAAATAATCATGAAAAATTAATCTACTATTATTTCATATTCAGTATTCTTGAAATGGTTAATTCATATTTTAAAGTATTCTTCAAGCTTTAGATCTTACATTCTTTTAATTGAAGTAACAAGAATAAATTTAACTGTCAAAATAATATTTAACTCAATTTCACATCTTCAGAGAAAGTACATGCAAAATAATTTATAATGATATGTTAACAATCGATCTAAATATAATTAGATACCAGAAATTACAATATTAAAATTGATTCTAAATTCAGGTTGGCACGTGGCCGAGAACGAAAGTAACATTTATAAATAAAAAAAAAAAAAAATGGAAAATCCTCAGGCTTATGCTTTCTCGTCGACACGGTGGTTGCTTGCTTCGAGGTATAAGAGCCACTTCACTGCGGCGATGCCTCTCTGTTTTCTTGCTTCTCTGGATTCGACTTTACAACTCATTTCCACATGAGGGGAATAAAAAATAAAGGAAAATTAATAAACAGCGCGTGTACTATTCGAGGAAAGAGGAGGAAAATTACGGAAAAAACCGTACCTAATACTTAAAATGCTGACGCAGATTGCAAGAAAACAACTAGTGGAAAGCTATATAGGATTTTTGCCGCATTCTCTTGCGAAATTCATGTTTTGACGTCGTAGTTATTCTTTTTCTATCCCTTGGTCGATAATAAATTATTTTGCACAATGTCCTCGACATTTTCACAATCTGTTAAGTATTATTGTGTATGTAATTTTTAAGATTCTTGTAGAGATTCAAACACCTATAATGTTAATTTTCATAAATATTAAGATTACTGACAATCCAATATTGAATAGAGTGAGTAAAAACTAGATTTATTTAATACTTTGATTTAGTGATTTTTATAATATATTAAATAATATATTTTTTTAATGATATATAAATATTATTATAATATTGCAAGTTGATTTTAAATATATTTTGAAAGCATTAAATCATTGTATTAAATAATTTTGATGATAATTATAAAAATTATTTCACTTAAATTTGTGACATGAAATACTTTTGATGTAATTAAGATTTCATGAAAATATCTTTTACAAGTAAATTTCTCACGCTAACATTTAATTAACTCTAAAATATTCATAAATAATGGTGAATTCAAAAAAACGAATTCCCTGGAGGGTAAGTTTCACAAGCTAGTATTTACGTCACGTTATACCGGTTTTCCACGCGGACTTGTTTGTTAATTGACCGCGAAAGTATTAAAACCTGATTTTAGGTCAATTTCGTGCGTGTACAAATATGGATGGATGTTACGTGAAACGAAAGTAAGTGCGATGAATATTACCCAATCGTCCCTAGTCGCAATTTCGTTGATCAACCAGTGACGAAACAATTCTTTCAAAACAATGAAGAAGAAAATTATGACCAGGAAATAAGAAGAAAAGTGACCAATTTTTCATCCTAACAAAAGAAACTTATTTAGGCTAGAATTTATATGAAAATTCTTTGAGACTTTTAGAATTTTTTGAATATCTTTTTCAATATCTTTTAAAAGCTTTTAAAATTTTTCAAAGATCATTAAAATTAAAAGATTTTTATAATCTTTTAAAACATATATAAGTTTTTAAAAATTTCTGCGAATTTTTAAAGACTTACATTATAATTTTTTAAAGACTTACATTGATATTTGAAGAATTTCAGTATTTTAAATCTTCCGTGGATTTTCAGTATTTTAAATTTTCCATGGACACAACAAAAATTTTTTTCAAAATTTGAGATCAAAAATATTCAAAAATCTTCATAGCTGTGAACTTTAAAAAGCTTTTAAGTACTTTCAAACAGCATGTACATATAAATCTATCATTAACATAATCCAATAGTACATAAGGAATGCAAAAAAAATTTCACGAACATGCTGTATTTCAAAGTAATTACTCGAAGAAATTTCCTCGCATTTGTTATTTTTTCTAAATTATATTAATAGCCGGAAATAAAGATAATATTTACGTGAAAGATTTAGAGCAATTAATATATCATTGATTTTGTTTATTTTATCTGAATTTCATTCTTGTTTGATTGAAGAAAATTTCATTGAATGTTATGAGAAATCGATAAGGAAATGACAGATTTTAGTTTTATGGAGCATTAGTTTTGCGTAACAAAATAATAATTGTTACTTTTATTGTTCACTGTTGAAACTATGCAAAAATCACATCTTCTAAGAATCTTAAATCAAATTGCTTTTGCAATTCTTGACAATTTTCTTTTTCTTTCTTAATCTTTGTGTTTATTATAAACTCCTGTAAAAAAAATTCGTAAAATAATAAATGAATCGAAATAAAAGAATTATGTTGTGTTATAAATTGATTTATATTTATAAATTAGTTTTCTTTAAAAAAATTAATGCATTGTATTTTTAAAATGAAAAAATGATATTTTAAAAATTGAAAAATAGTTTTTAAACATGAAATAAATAAAAATTAAATATATTTTATATGATCTGGAGATTTACCTAAGTCAAATTTTCATTTTCAAGTCAAATTTTCATTTTCAAGTCAAATTTTCAAGTCAAATTAGAAAATCGCCTAATCATAGATTCTGATAAAATATTTTATGTATTTTATATTTTAAGGGAAAAATTAATTCTTATTTCTATCACTTTCTTTCCTTTTTTTTTTTATTTTTATGGTGAATATATTTCTTATTCCTAGAAACAAAAATGATTATATCTATATAATTACAAGAATTTTTTATGGGAAATATATAGATTTAAGGAATCATGGAAGCAAACAAAATTGATTTGAAAGATTTTCTAAAAGAAATATAAGGGAACAAAACTGCATATAATATATTCCATATTATAATAATTATTTATTATAAATTATTTATTATTATTATTATATAAATCTTATTTTTTTGTTTGCTAAAATTGTTTTCAAGAGATAATTCTTCTTAATTTTATTTATTGATTAAAATGATAATTCATTGTATTTTAATAAATGATCAATGTTCAAGAAGACTGATCATTAGTTGATCAGACCTTGAAATTTTTATTTCGCCAAACAATCCATCTGTGTGAGCGTACATTTGATGGAAGAAGGGCTATTAATCACACAAAATTGTTAGCACACAGTTTCCCTGCTCGATTATCAATGACAGTCACGTTGCTCTATTCATTGTGACGTCAAAGCAGTATGAAACTACGATCTATAGCCGATCGTATGAAATGAGGTGTCACAAAATGAACGACAATATTTAATAATAATATTTAGATCTCTATTATTCATAAAATTAAAAAGACAGAATACGTTCAGAATAAATGAAAAAATTTATTTATTGAATCCATAAACATTATGCATTTTGATTCCCAAAAGAATTATAAAAAAACTAATTAGAATACTAATGTTATATGATCAATATATATAATTATATAATTCAAACTCAACATAGATCTAAATCAAAAACAAATTTAGATCTAACAAAATTTAATTTATTGTTAAACTTAAATTCTAAGTTCTAAAGTCTCTGTTAACTAAATTCTCCTGATCTTTAAAATCGAATCTAAATTAAGTTTAGATTTAATTAATAATTAATTTAAGTCAGGTTTAACTTTAAATATAATTTACATTTATAGACTATTTCTAAATTTTTAGATCTAGATTAATCTAAATCTATTAGATTTAGATTAATCAGATTTAAACACTGACTTTAATTCGAATATAATTTAATTAAATTTTAATACTTTAATAAATTAATTTTGATTCGACTTATATAATATAAATAAAAAGAAAAAATATCATTCAGATTAGATACATAGAAATAGTGATACAAAGGGAACAAGTCGACCTCGAAAGCATGCTTCTTACATTTACGCTGCAAAATTATGCAGTTACGTGCCCTTTTTTTCGCATCATCCGTTATGCGTTGCAAAATCTACGGGTCAATCGTGAAAAAATCAGAACAAGGCCGTATGCGTGAATTCCATGCCTCTTTACTAGAGACTACATGCAATTATATTCTCTTATTATCAATAAATTATTCAATAGATAATCTTTTTTTTTATTATTATGATCTATATGTATATTTTATTAGACTTCTATGGCCATAATAATTTTATATTTATATCATATATAAGTTAGATTTATTAAGAAATCATAAAAAAAGAAATAATAAAATACTTTTAAAGTATATCAAACAATTGAATTGTCTGTTGTGAAAGAATAAGTGTTAATTAAACTTAATTAGAGCAATTTCTTTGTGCAAGTATTTAGTTGGGCCAGTGCACTTGTATAATTATCTCATTCTTCTTAATTTCTGCATTTATAATTTTTTTTAGTTTATTTAAATATATACTATATTAAGTTTTATTTAACATTTATTTAACATCTTATACTACTATAAAAGTAGTAGTTTTATTTATAAAATTCATGGTTTTCAAATAGTATTTCAATAATAAATATTTGCAATTATTTAATTCTAAAGAATTTTTTTGTCACAATTGATTATCATTAATGATTAAATATCATTCTGATATAATATATACATTTTACAAATCATATGTCTCTTCCAACAAAAATCAAATTTATCATTCATAAACAATGATTCAAGAAAGTTTCATTATAATTGCATTTATATCTCTCTATTTTTATAATATTCAAGTGCATGTTACATAATTTCAATATGAAATCTGTGTGTGTGTGTATATATATATATATAATATTTATATTTGCATGCTCGAATCATTAGATTCTTATTTTATAGTTAAAATCAAACCAATCACTCATATAAACAAATAATATATTAAAATTAATTAAAATCCATCGATCTTTCTTTAAAATCGCGCTTTCTCACAATTTACACTTCTAGAAACATGCATTAATCGGATATCCGGATTGATCGTTAAAACACTCGCGACATAACCCGATTATGCAAACTAGACGCGTGTGTACAACATTTGTAGAAATTGATTAGATGGATTTAGATTTGTTAGACAAGTTAGTAGTAATAAATCTCTTTTAACACTTGCTTTTTTGACTCAGAAGTCAATTTTTCTTTTACTCATTTCTTTTTTTAAGTTTGAGAAATTTTTAGTATTTCTTTTTTTTAATTAATCATATTCTATCGAGGTTTTTAAAGTCCTTTTGTAAGTCCTCAATTATAAAATGAGAGATAATATACATGAAATCGACGTATGTTAATGTAATTAAATAATTGACTAATAGATTTTTTCTTAAAATTTATTCAATATCTCCTAAAAAATATTAGAATATTAAATATTTACATTAGAAATAATTATTAAAAATATTTAATTATATTAAATAATAATTTATTAAAGATATTTATTTATATTAAATCACTGTTTTTTTATTCTCTTTTATCTAAATAATAAAAGATAAAAATTAAAAATTTCCATGAGTCACTAATAAAATATTTTACTCTATATCACAGCCAATATTTAATTATTGATTATTAGTCTATATTTCATTAAATGTTTATTGAGACAAATCAAAATAATGTTATTTATAATTTTTACAATTTATACAAATTATGTTATTTTGCATTAAATGTAAAAAATATTAAATATATTAAAAATAATTAATAATTTCACCTGTCTTTTCATAAGTCATTTACTTATGTTATGTAGAAAGTATTAAAATATCAATATATTAGTAGCTGAATAGCTTAGAATAGTCACACATGCTAATTGGAGGAACTTCATCATGAAATCAGTTATCCTCGTGATCAACATATATAAAGATAACAAAGCATGCTACAGCCAGCCAGGATGATAAAAATAAATTTGTACGATCAAACAAATTCGTAATCGTATTCAAAAAATATTGTATTTTATTTCAATATAAAATAATAAGTTGTAATAGTTTAAAAATCAGAAACTTGAAACTTTTTGATTAAATGAAATCTCATTTATCACTAATTGTAACCGTTTAATAACCTGAACTTCACTGCAAGAGAATGTAAAGAAAATATCGATTATTCGATATAATCGATATAATCGATATAATCGATGTAATCGATATAATCGATGTAATCGATATAATCGATGTAATCGATATAATTGATGTAATCGATTTCATACTTCGTGTGGTATTTATACTGTTACTAATAATGCTTTTATACTAATTTATTTAGTATATAGTAAATAAAAAAATTAATTAATCCTTACAACTTTTTTGTATGTTAGCAGACTATTTTAAATAAGTTTTATATATAATTTCCATTTTTAATTATTTTAATAAGTTAATATTGTAAATTTAATAATATTTACTACCGTAATAAATACTTTACGCGAGTTGTCTACAAAAATCAAGAGCATAAAAAAAATTTCCATAAATTAAAATAAAAATTAAATAATTATAATATATTATAACTTTTCAAACTTTGAATTATGAGATCTAAATGAAAATAAAAATATCGATGAATAAAATATTAAATAAATCTTTTTTATTCTAAAATTTTTTCTCATAATAAGATTCTTAAAAAAATAAAATTAAATATAAATTGAAAAATTGCAAATGAAATTATATGTTGATGTATATAATATTCATCCTTGAGAGTTTAATATGAATTATATTTAATTAAAACTCAAACCTTCCAGAATCATATTTTTGATCCTGCTCGTGCAAAATATCTTGCAGTTTGATATAATGTAGTTTCTAAAATCATCAGCATATGACTCATGTCTAATCAGGTGTGTTACATGTTATAGATATTATACAAAAGCCAATACAAATGTTCTATCTTATTTAAATTAAAGAAATAGAAGATACAAATTTTTCTCTTTCCTTTCGAATTTTTTTATGCTGACATTATTTTTTTATTTCTAGTATCATGAGTGATTATATATCGTATCAAGATGATTCTTTGCAATCGATAAATTAAACTCTTTAATATCTCTTCCGGTTCGAAAGCATGCTCCAATGAAGGGAAATGGTGAGATTCATTTTTCGTGACAATGGAGAAACCATTCATTTCCTTTCATCCTTTTTTCCCTTCTCTTGGCTTTCCAGGAATTTTGTTCTTTTTTGCAAATGTCTATGAGTAGAATTAAGACATAATAAGAAAACATATTTTTCTATGGATTTATTCTTTTATTCTTTTTTATATTTTATTTTAATTTATTTTTCTAGATAAAAAGAATTAATTAGAATAATTTTAAAAAATAGCATATGTTATAGATTGTAATTAAAAAATAAAAATTAATAAATGATAAATATAAATATAAAAATAAGAATGAAGATATAAAAATCTAAAGCGATTTAAATAGAAATATGAGACTAAATATCATATATGCATGTAATATCATAAAAAATCTTTTCAAATAATAATAATTCATCTAAATAAGATTAATTATTCGTATAAATAAATGCTTAAACTTTAGAATTTTTTAGAAAATTCCAGAAGATTGTACAGCTATTATTTAAGTTCGACATGATTTCCAATTTCAATATCGGAACAATAACCATGGAGACTTTCTACCGATTTTGGTCATTTGCTAGTGATTTATGCGATCGAATAAAATTTATGCGCCATTAACCATCTGTTTCCATAGTCTTTTATAACCAATCGCGATAGTTGCGATTATGAGAATACTTTATTGTGAAAGTGATTTGTATTGTGAAAACTCTTCTGTATTTCCGAATATATTATTTCTTAAGAAAATAATATTACTCATGTTTTTTAGGCTTCTATATTTTGATTACAATAAAGTAGAAAAAGATCTTTGAGAAACAAAATCTTTTTAAACAAAATCAGAATTTAAATACAAAATTTAATTTCAGGATTTTAATTTAATTCAACTTAATTTTAACTTGATTCAACTTGATTAACTTGATTATCTTGAATATTATCAATAATTAGAATTTTGACATGAGACAGAAAGAAAACTTATAAAATTAATAAACTTATAATTCACTTTTTTTTAAATTCATAAAAATTTTCTTTTTATTTTTAATCTTTATAAAGTATTAAATTTTATTAAAAATAAATTATAATATCATATTTACTCTATTTATGTAACTTTTTTATAATCTACAGAATTTTTGAAATAATAATTGCAAATTTTACAAATGAATTTACTAATAATGAGAACATATATAAAATATTTATAGTATAATATTAATTTTATAGTATTAATTTATAGTATAATATTACTAATCTGAAAAACTCTGAAAAATTTATTCTAAATCTATTTAGATTTAAAGAATATATTTAGGAAGTACTTATATTTCTTCCAAAAGTAATAAAAAAACAAATAATTCATCATCCAAGATCTTAGGCTAAATTACATTCTAGAAAAACGAGCGCAGAACCGTTTAACTCATTCAACTGATGTTAAAAATGAAATTGTCCATAATCCATTGCAAGCCATTAAACGTTCACGACGTAATAGACTTTTCTCCAGAGAAACAACATTGATCACACGCTTCCTATTTCATAATGCAAAATAAAATAAAATTTTGAAATAAGTAGAAAATAACAACTCTACTATATATATATATATATTTTTTATAATTTTATTTTATATATAAAATATATATATATATAAAACTAAAATAGAATTATAAAAAAAAATAGCTTAATCTATTATTTATAATAATTTTCTTACTTTCTCAATTAATATTAGTAAAGAATATCTTCAAGAATTATCAAAATATGATTTTTTCACTATTTTTCCATTTTTCTCATTTTGTCGATTAATGTTGAGATTTATGCCAATCGAACAACGACATAGGTTAAAAACGATATAAAAAT
>NW_006263308.1:1157296-1214511 GCF_000469605.1 Apis dorsata | reverse complement strand
GCCCCCTCGACTTAGTGATTCGCAAGTTCCCCTCTGAACCGAGGTCAACAGTTTGTTACAGGGATCGTCCCTCAAGGGGATATAAACACCCGCGGTTGATTGACCCGTCGCCGCGACGCACATTCAACAGCTGCATACCTTCGCCGCGTAACAAGAACAATCGAGTGCATTAAATGTAATGGCAACTTGATGATAGTTCAGATACGATTCACTAACCATCTTCTATAGAAAAACAGTATATATAATTGATAACAAAATAGGAAAATCATAAATATTGAATTGAAATAAAGACTTGAAAAATTATATAAAGTTTTGAGATATGAAAAATTCTAGAAAAGTTTTGAAAAATACAAAATTTTGAGAACATTTGAATTATACGAGATGGATTTTTTAAAAAATTCTCAGATTTTTGAAATTTTTTAAAAAAACTTAAAAATAATTTTAAAAAGCTTTAAGAGAGAAGATTCAGGAAAAATTTAAAAAAATAGAATTTTTAAATTACTATAGAAAATGAATCTGAAAAATTTTTAGATTTCAAACAATTCTAAAAAGACAATTCTAATATCTATAAAGAATTTTAAAAAATTTTGAATTATAGTAAAAAATTCTGAGATTCTAAAAAATTCTAAAAAATTCTAGGAAACATATTCTTGAAAAAAACATATAATATATTACATTCTTCATTCATTTTATTAATAGTTAAAATTATTAATAGTTAATATATAATAATAATAATATAATAATATATTAATAGTTAACATATAATTTTAGAATGTTTTGGAAATCAATTATGTTTTATAAATCATTATAAAAATTATTTTAAAACTTTAAAAATGTATTAAATAAATATAATAAATTTTTTAAGTAATCTCTAAGAAATTTAAGATCTCAGGAAATGGAGAGAACTCAATATTACATAATAGAAAGGGTAACGTGGAATAAATTCAACATAAAGTTCTCGTAGCAATAAGGAAGTTTCCTGTTTATGCTTGATAACGGCAAACCTGTTAAATTATTAGTTACAGAGTTAGAAACGATGTGGTTTGTTTTTAAATAGTAAAAGTCTACATTCTCTTAACGAGATTGAAATAGAAATCCAATACTTAATAAATAATCTATTATCAAAAAAAAAAAAAAATATCAATATGAACAAATCAAACATTTAGATAATAATGATAGTTTATTCTAGATAGATTCATTTCAATTGTAATTTTTTAATTTATATTTAGTTTTTTATATAAATACAATTTAAAAATTCGAGTTTGATTAAAATAACATTTATTTAAAAATATTTAACTTTAGTTTTTAATTTTAACTTTAATTTTACTTCACTTTGATTTCTAGTCAATCAAGATATCTTCTCACAGTTAAAATCTCATTAATTTATCATCATATAGTATTTTTACTATAATTTTTTTACAAGAATGTTAAAAAATTTCATATACATAATATCGGAGCATTTTCATTAACTTTTGCAGAATCATTTTCAAATTATTGTTTTAAACAATTTAAATATACAGATATTATCTAATTATATAATAAAAAGAATTACATTTAAAAAAATATTTAGAGAATCACATTTATACACATATAGCATAAAGTATAATTAAAATATTAAAAATAAAAATTAAAAATTTCTTAAATATTAAATAAAATACTTATATTCCATACATTGATTTTTTTTCAATATTTAAAAAAAAAAATATCACAAACCTTATTTCACAATGATCAGAATCCTGTTACTGAAAAATCGTCGTTCCACGTGAATTGTTGATTATCTTCGAAGAACACTAAGTACGAAGAACACCGGAAGTATAGTTAACAGAATATTTCCTCTTGTAATAATGTTTCACCTGCACGTTTTCTGGCACTGGCGTGTCATCGTCGACGACGCAAACAATTAGAAACGAACACCACACAAAAAAATCGAAACGCGACTACTCGACTTGTTTCGCCGCGGAACGCTAAATTCGAACTGATCACCGCGCGCTTCAAGTTCTCCTACTACTAACTATGAGTGCGCAGCGATCGTCGACTTTCGTTCGGTCTTGAAACCATTCGCCCCACTTTGTAAGTTTCCACCATAATTTCTCACTTTCCTTGTCTGTGAATTTCTTCTTCCAATTATATATGATTCTCTTTTGGATAATTATAGATGTTATCAATGAAGAAAGATAAGATATAATTCTTTTTCGTTACTCTCTTTATTTTTTTTTTTCAATTTTAAATAATTAAAATTTCATTAATTTTGTTATTTTTTTAGGAATAAAAAAATAAGAAAATACCAAATATCATATAGACATTTCTACCTTTTGTTTTATTTTATATTTCCATTTTTTAATTTTTTCATCATTTTAAAAATGGCTTTTTTCTTTCAATCCTCTTTTGTCTTTTAACATATATTTTGTTTTTTAAAAATACTTGCAAATTTGAAGCTATTTAATTCTGTAGAAATAAGAAAGAAAATAACAATGTAGAAAATGTTAAGAATGTATGTTCATTCATGAGAATAATTGCATGAATGCGGTAGAAAAGGACCAATTCACGAATCTCACAGCGGACGAACGAATAAAACGCACAACATCCACACTAGACGGAAGTAATGAACGTTACTACGCTTATCTAGTTTGATACTTCCTTCCCAGCTTACAAGCATTTATACAAGAGCGTAGGCAGACTTTCTATGGATATCATCGTAATTACTATCATCATTTAGTTCAATTAATATCTCTAAGCATTTGTAATTCTTCTTATTCTAAAATATAATTTTATATTATTTACATTATTTACATTATAAAATATAATGTTATATTATTTATATTACATTATATTTCATTTTTAATAAATTATTGAATAATATTAATTATATTATACAACTGATAATCTTGAATATGTTTTATAAAATATTATTATTTTGTAAAATACTTATTATTATTAATGAAATGAAAAACATGCATTGCATGTTTATTGAAAATAAAAAATGTTTTTCAAAAAAAGAATAAGAATAATACATTCAAATAATATAATACAAATTTATACATAATTATACAAAAATAATTATTTTTTACAAGTAAATTCTTAACTTACATTAAATCATGATAATTTCTATGAGGTTTCCTTTTTATTATTGAATAATCATTTCAATATATAATTTCTGCTAACATCATTGTAATGATCTATAATCTATTCGATCTATAGGCAGCATCGTTAATATAATTTTTATGTAATCCTAATCGAAATTTCAAATTCTCGTGTAATAATATCATAATAATATAATATTAACATCAATTTTATTATTTATTATGTTGTTTTCCAATATTTATAGAATATATAATCTATATCTGAAGTTGCATCTGAAATATAAAAAGATTATTTTTTAAATTACATTACATTTTGAAAGAAAAAGATGATATATAGTCACACATGATAATCATAAGTTCTTATGATTAACAGATATTTAGAATAAAAATTAATATTTCCATATTTTTTATTTACTTAAACACTTAAAACATTTTTTTAAAAAGAAAAATTGTCTTATTATTACCATATCTTTTTAATGTTGTAAAATAATAATAATAATAAATTGATAAAATAATTTTAACATTTTCTATTAAATAAAATTTCATTTTAAGTATCCATATCTTAATCATGAAATTCCAAAAATTCATGTTAACTTTATTTATTTATTTACAAGTGTATTTTATTAATTTTATTTTCATTTATAGTTCACATATAAACGAATATTTAATATAAATATTCGCTGATTGCAATTTAGATAATGCTCAAAACGTATTATTATTTTAATTCATATTTTACTAAAATGAATTTTATTGAAATGCTTGTTCTCAAAGATTGTAAAGCATTGAGAAATTAATTAAAAATCAACAATAATTTGTGTCTGTGATAAGAATGAATCAGGACATTTTCATATAATGATTTTCTTCATTTTTTTCGATATCACAAAAATTTATAATGATTTTTTGCTTTTTCGAATCAAATTCTTTTGCAAAATCTTCATAATATAAAACATTCACTCAATTCATTCACAAAAAAAATAAAATAATTTTTTATTGTTATAAATTATTATCATACTATGAAATTTAATTTCATGATGATGTAACTCTGTTGATTATCCATTACAATAATCATAATGGTTATGCTTGATCTTGTAACCTTGACAAGATCATTGCCATCGTGGCAATGGCACAAGAAACAATCAGTGATTATCTACGTCTCTATTATGGAATTCCCTGCATTTAATTGTATTTAATAGCTATTTATATGAATGTGTCAGATCAAATGGATTTGATATGTTTTACAAAATGATGGGTCAAGGATTATCATATTATGAGATCTCATGATCATTATCTTAGTTATCACTTTATTATTAGTATTATATTTGATTTTATAGTATTTTTTCATATTTAATTTTGTTTTTATTATCCCATTCAATTATTCTGCATAAATCCTTGAAAAAGTTTAAAGATTTCTATATTCATGATTAAGAAATTTTTTAATCAGAATTTTCGTATCCTTGTATCAATTTAAAATTCAATTCAACAAAAAAAATCTTGATTTATTTATTGTTTCGCAATACGTGCTATTTTCTCAATAATCAATATTCTTATTTTTCTTATATAAAAATAATAATAAATTAAACAATAAAAAATAAAAATTTTTATAATATCATTATTTCTTTACAATAAATTTCTACAAAAGATAAATTTCGTACTTGATATCAATTTTTCAAACAAACATTATACTATACTTCGTAGATAGAGCTATATAAAAAGTACTCTATGTTTTATTTGATTAATATATTTTTTTCGATTATTAATTACATCTTTTTTCAATGATCTAACAACATAATACATGTAAAATTTCATTTTTCTATATTTAAAAAAATCTTAGTAGTCATATTTTGAATGTATCAAGCAGCGATAAGAAAACGGATGTTGACTTTGTAGCTTTAAAAAGAACACACGTGTTTAATGTAAATACATTCTATTTAAGACTAATATAGTTGACGGTTAGTTTAGAACTCTTATATCATTATACCATTCAGCTCGAGTTATCCCTGTAGTTCGCCTCGTGAAATCGCAGATGTATTTACATTGTCTGCCTAATTGTCATACATATATCTAGAGATTCCTTTTCTTTATAGGTGGATGTTTAAAAACTAAAAATAATAAAAAACAAATCAATTAAAAATTAATCTAAAATTAATTAAGTCTAAAATATATATTGTAGAATTGTCTTCTAGGCATTTTATTTATTTGATTGGATTCGTTTATTATCTATTTATCTTAGTTAATAAATATCAAAGTAAAATTTTTTTTTAAATTATTAAAATTAATTTGAAAACATCAATGGAATAGTTTCTAAAATGAATAAGATGAAATTCAGATGTACATCTGAAATTGGAAATAAAAGCGCTTGCGCTTTTAACTCATCTATTATTTTCATCTTTTTTATGAGGTAAACTTGGATTTGATAAACATTTACGTAATAAACATTATCGCAATTAATCCTAAAATATAAATTTGTATATATATTTATGTAAAAAGACGATATTACGTTATGTTAATTAAAAATTTTTTTAAATTAAATTTTATACAAATATCATAATTGAAAATATTGAATAATTAAAAAAGTTTTATTTATTTTTGATGATCAATTTTCTATCCTGAGATAATCTTATTTTATTCTATATTCACTTATAAATCATTGGATGTCGCGCACTTTCATTGAAACTTCTTCACAGCTTTCCCAACTGCGGATCGAAATGGATTTAAAACCAGAAGGACAGACCAATCAGATTGCATATCTTGCGCGCATGCGTATTTTGATACCTACTCTTGTAACAAGGAATCTGTTGTAGACACAGGAAAATATTTTAATAAGATCGTAACTTCAGTTAGTCGTGATTGATTTTTTTCAAATCTTATTTTATGAAGTAAAATAATAAAGATGTGAAAAGTGATAATTTCTATGATTTCTAAAATGTCATCGAAGTGCATCTCTGTCAATCCACATTTCTCATATGTTTATTGAACTTCAATTCATCAATTCAATCAATTTAATTAATATTATTGTAAAAATGGATAATTGTAAATACAAAAATTTGACAATAACAATTGAAGAAGGATAAATGATCTCTAAAGAAAAGAGAAGATTTATATGGAATCATTTTCGCGATAAAAAAATTTTTAAGAAAAAGATTGTTCATTGATCCTGTCAATTTTTTCTTTCACAATTGTTTACAAAATACAGACAACGAACCTGAAAGTATAAAATTAAAATATGAATAACTTTGTGAGAGAAAAAAAGGGTTCTTGCATTCGATACTAACCTATCTCAACAGAATGCGAGTATTAAAATCCCCGATATGCTTTTCATATTTAGAAATTCTTAAGATATATATATAAACATTAATTCCTAAAATACTAAAAAAGATTCATCAACAAAATTAAAAAAAAAATCCAACAAGAATTTATCAATATTATATATAGTTACTATTCTTCTAACCAACCGTGATAAGAAATAGCTGTTCAACATCTTTAACAGCAATAAATCAAAAAAATAAACAAATAATTAATAATAAAATAAAATTAAAGATTAAAAGTATAAAAAAATGTCAGAAGATAGGCAATTTGCATTCATTAATGTGTTCTGGTTGGAACCGTTATTGTGGAAAGTCATAAAAAATTTACTTTATAATATCATTTATAGGATTTTAATTCCTCTAGATTTTTCAAAAATTATTGAGATAAAATTATGCAGGATCGCTGAACAGAAAGGATGCAGTTTGGAGAAGTGTCGTTGAACCGGATTTATTCTGGTTATTTGATTCGGTGTTATTATCAACGTCCTCGTCGTCGAGGTCGTAAAATTCAAGAAAGACTTGGCTGGATTCAAGGTCAGCCACAGAATGTTGGCGGAAATGGTCCGTCTTTCGTACCAGCATCGAGCATTTTATTGCTATGTGATTCTGAGTATATGGATTTTTCTTCTTGTTGCTGGTAATTGAAGGAAATCTCGGCAGTTATTTTTTTTATTTTTTACGTATATTCTAATTTTTTTATACATTATTTATAATTTTATTAATTTTATATTTAATTTTGATTAAAACTGATTACTTATTATATTTTTTTTATTTTTTATATTATTTTATGTAATAACATAATAGATTTTTTTAGAAAACCCTTTTGATATATTAATGCACTATTTTATCTTAACATAAGCGCTTAAAAGGAAATACGCGAGACAATGCAATTAAATAATGCATACACAATTTCATGTTATCAGCTTCGTTAACTTGGTGTTAGACATATAAACATGTTTAAAATTCTTTTTTTCATCTAATGTTTTTTTTTTCTACTTTTTTCTGAGCAAAAAATTG
This sequence comes from Apis dorsata, assembly GCF_000469605.1. NCBI lineage: Eukaryota > Metazoa > Arthropoda > Insecta > Hymenoptera > Apidae > Apis > Apis dorsata. The sequence goes on along the minus strand of NW_006263308.1, from coordinate 1,207,109 downwards.
AATATGAATTTATTCATTACAAATATATATGTAAATTCTAAAATATAATTAATAAAATTGCATTGTTAAATTTTATAGGTATGTACAAATATATTGGTATAGATGAAAAAAGTTCTATGCAAACTAGAGTTATAGAAAATGACATTTCCATAAAAGAATTCCCAAGAAATTTAAAAGCTGATCTAAAAACCAAAAAAATATTTCGATTTTGTAATCCTCCTAGTGAAATTACAACGGAAACAGAAGGTAAATAAAATGTTTATATATTATATTATATATTATATATTATAAATAATTATAATATTATTAAATTATTTTAAATTAATAAAAAATTTAAATAATTAATAATTCTCATTTTTAGGAAAATTAGATGGAAATTTAACATTAGGAGGAATTTTAGTGTTTATTCGACATGGAGACAGAGGTCCTTTAGCACATATTCGAAATATAAGTTTAGTGAATTGCGGTGGAGATTTTAGTTCCATACCTGAATTAGAAAATTTATATCATAATTATGTAAATTTTTTGCAAAATGTTTCCAGCTATTCCAGAACTGCTTGGGCACAATTTTTAGGACCATTTCATGGTTTTCCAATGTTGCCCAGCAATTCTAAAGATTGCAAAATTGGCCAATTGACAACTCTTGGCATTGGACAATTATTAAAAACTGGAATCATACTTAAAAATGCTTATTATCATAAATTGAATCTGGGAAATAATTCTATATCCAATAAGGATATTATTGTATATAGCACTAGGTATCGAAGGACAGTCCAAAGTGCAGTTGCATTATTATATGCTCTATTAGAAACAGATGGTTTCCAAAATTTAGCTAAAATTACTATGCAAGAAAGTCAAAGCTATGCTTTTTGTAATACAGATTGTGCATGTCCTGCTGCTGAAAAATTTTATAAGCAATATCTAAAGGTAATTACATTTTAATCTTTTTTATGAATTTGATATTGAATTTTTTGAAATTTTCTTACAGGAAATGTCAGATCATTTGAAATCTCATCCAGCAGTGGCTGATCTTATACGACAAGCTTCCAATGCAGTCTTCGAAATTCCTGATCAAGCCCAGATGACAGATCCTAATACCTTAAAGGATGCATTGTTAACTTATATCTGCCATGGTGCTTCTCTGCCCTGCATAGACTTTAACACTCAAAGAATTTGTGTGAAAACTGAACATGTAACAAGTTTGTTCACTTATACGGAATGGGAATCTAAGCAAGTGGCAAAAAATAATAGTCGCAGAAAATATGGATTGCTAAGGGCTTATGGGTTACTTCGAAATATCGTTTCCTATATGTTACGGATTATTTCTGAAGCTAAACCAAAAATAGTTTTATATTCTGGTCATGATAAAACATTAGAATACCTCGCAACTGCTCTCGGTATATTTTCTGACAAATTAACAATGCCGCATTATGCTTCTCGTTTCGTGATCGAAGTTTATCGAATAAATCCGAAAAATGAAAATCACGTAGCTAGCGATTTCTATTTTCGAGTAGTGATCAATGGTAAAGATTTTACTCAGAAAATTCCATTTTGCAGGAATGCAAATTTTTATAGTATCAGTTATATTGAACGCAATGAAATGGAAAAACGCAAAGATTCAAAATTGTGCCCAATCGAGACAATCATCAGACAACTTCACGATGATTATTTCGGACCATTTAATGCAACTAATTTCAAAGATGCATGCACTAATCATAAGTATGGATAGTGTAAATGCGACAAATTTATTAAAATGATATAAATTATCAATTGTATAATTATTTAATTTTTTTGTGAAATTAATGAAATGAAAAATAACCAAAAATTAAAAATTGAATATTCTATAAGCTCTCACAAACTAGAAGTGAAATATAATCGGTGCAAATTCAAATCTTCATAAATTCAAATAAAATAATAGATCTTAATATTCTAATATTTTCCAAAGAAAGTATTAAAAATATATTACAAAGAATCTCAGCAAATTTCTTTTATTATTAAAGCTTTATTATATGGAAATCTCAAAGTATAAAATATAAAAAATGATAGTAAAATTTGCACTGTTTAGATACTGTCTTCGAACGAATAAGAAAAAGAAAGCCTTATATTCTTAGATTATATCTTACAAAATCGAATATAGCTTTAAATATACATACAAAGCTAAATGATTGCCATATATATTTTATCACGTCTTAATGTATATATGTAAATAACTTTTATCAAACGGAAATTGTGTTTATTGTTTTTAAAATTGTTGAAAAAATTAAAATCCTATGTAGTTCTCCATCTTTGCTACAATTAAATAATTATTTTCCTTGTTAAAATTAATTCTCATTATACTTAAAATGGACCAAAATCCTTGTATAAGAATAATCATCACACTCAAGTGCTGTTAAATTTATGTATTTATTTAGAAAAAAATTGCACGGTTCAAATTTATTGCAAAGTTGTACAAATCAGTATTTATCCAAAAGATATACAAAACAATGTTAAATTAAATTATAGATACATTTTTTGTTAAAATACATATTTATCATAAATTATATTATTGAAGGATGATTTATTAATTCCTGTCATTGAATAACAAAAAAAAGACATTTTATATTTTATTCACAATACAAAAACGTACAGATTTTTAATAAATAAATAGAATACTTATTACAATGTACAAGGCACAAGTTTGTATTCTTATAATAACAATGTATGTATAAGAACAATATTTTTTTATCTATTATCTATTATCAGTAACTTTGGTAAAACACAATATATAAACATAACATAATTTTGTTCAATTTGTTAGAAATATTAATAGTATTGAAATTATAGCACACAATATCATTATCTAATAATTAATATAGAATCTTAACGCATGTTCGACAAATGATAATTCCTATACTACAGTTCTATATACATTTTGTAGAAAAAATACAGTTAAACTTTCAACAACATCTTTTCCAATAAAAATGCCCAGTTTTGAATGTTTTTGGTTGATAATACAACCAAAAACAGCAATCCCATGCGGTTTATACAATAATAACCGCATTCATAAAATAGTGACGTGATATTTAAATCACAGTCTACAATAATTAGAAAAATTAGATACAAAACATAATACTATTCTGGAATAATTTGAAGATTTCCAGTTTCTGCCATGGCTAAACCCAATTTCTGTTGAATATTTTTCAAACGTTGATAATACTGTTCAAGTGTAAATCCGTCGAAACCACCATCCCCACTGAAAATTAATAAATAATAATTAATACAATTTAAAATAATTAAAATTAAATTTGAAATAATTCATTAATTTACTTACTTTGAAGTGTTTTTATCTCGGACAGGAGGTGAATGATTTATAGTAGTTTTCTGAATTGGTAAAAAAGATTGATCTATATTCCATAATAATGTTTTTACACCTATTCGTTTGCCAGTGTTCCATCTCACAATTAACCATTTCATTCTACAAATACTGATCACAACAAGTACTGCACTTCTAAAACGCACTTTTGGCGATTTTTTGTTGCGACCTATTACTGCATAAGATCGTTGCACTTTAGTCAATTGAGCAAGTACAGATAAAGTATTTTCTTCAGATAATTGATAGCCGCCAACAATAGATAGTAAATAGCGTTTCTGATAAGCTAGAGCTTTTCGTCTACTATCTGCTCGCAGAAATTTTCCATAAAAATGTTGCAACTGTGAAAAAAAATATATTATTATATCATTAAATATGAAATAAATATAAAAAAAAAAAAAATAGAAATTACTTTTTCTGTATGTTCTCGAGTATTCAAATCTTGAGGTGCTTTATTTCGTTTCACTTGAACTTCAAATAATTTAATTCGTTGATTCAATTGCTCTTTTTCTTCCCTTGCTTTCATTAATTTTTCCTGAAGAATAGTTTTCTCTGTCAAATATTTTTCGTTGATATTCGTAAGATCCTATAAATATAATATTATAGTTATAAAATGCAATGATTTATAAAATGATTAAGAATTTATTATTAAACTCATTACTTCAATCTTCTGTAAGAATTTAGCAGGGATATTTTCATTTGAGAATCTATTTTTCAATTCTTTCGTTAGTTCTAATTCTCTTATCGTGTATGTTTTTATGTCTTGTTGTAATTCTGTGATCACATCTTTTAAGTTCTTTTCCTCATCTTTGGCAGTAGTCAGTTTTTTAATTAGATCACTTTCTCTTTCTTTAAGAGTTTCCACAGTTTCAGTTAATTTTACTTCACGTTCAAGGGATTCTGTCAATTCTCTTTTTAACTGCTTCATATCAGCTTCTAGATCCATCTAGAAGAACAATTAATTATTTACTAAAAGATGATAGAAATCAATCATTATAAAAATATATATATCTTTATACTAACTATTACTTCTCTAGCATTATTAATTTCTCTTCTCGAAGCTTTAAGATCATTGTGTTCAGAAGCACTTCTTTCCTGTCTTCTAGTTTCTGCATCAGACATAGTCTTGATTCTTTTCTGTAACCATTCACATTCTTCTTCTTTTGCTTTTAGTTCTTCTTTGGTACGCCTGAGATCAGTTTGCAAATGATCTTTGGTTCCCTCTATTAAAATCAAATTACTTATTAAATTCTCTCTTTTTTCTTCCTCCACTTCAAGTTGTTTCTCAATGCGATTTTTCTCCATCTGTAATTTTTTCAAAGTATCTTTGAGCTCTACATTACATTTTTCTTCTTTTTCAAAGTTTTCCATTAGTAATAAATATTTCTTTCTTTCATTTTCCAAAAGATCTGTTAATTTCGGTAAGTCATCGGCTTTTTGGGATTGTACATGTTCTTTCATCAAACTCAATTGCATCTCTAAATTTTTGTATTCCTCTTGTAACAAGTTCAATTCATTTTTAAGTTTTGCCTCATTATCTAAAGAATTTTTTTGTTTATTTTGAAGAAAATCTATTAATTCTGAATTTCGGATATGTTCAATTTGCATTGTTCTATGTTCTTTTTCAATTTCAATTTTTAACATTCTCATTATTTTTTTCTCAGAAGATAATTCATCATCTAATTTCATAACTTTCTTTGATTCTTCTGTCAAATCTGATTTAAGCTGGAAGATACGATTTTCATATTCCGCTATCTGACATTTAAGCATTTCTCTTTCAATCTCTAAATCGTCTTTCAATTTTTTCAATTCTTCATTAATCTTATTAGCTTGAATTAGTTTTAATTTTAATTCCATATCCTGATAAGAAGCAGAATTATGTTGTTTTTCGCATTCAGTTTTATGTGTCTTTGTGTCACTTTCTATGGCGTTCATGATCTGTTTATCTAAATGAACTGATAAATTTAATTCTCTTTGTACCATGTCTTCAATATCAGTATCATCCTGTGATCGTTCTGCAAATACATGAAATATATGATTATTAAAATAAATAATTTAAAATATTTTATCTTATATATCTTATATAAAAGAAAATACTTACGCGCAATTAATTTTAAATCAGATAACTCTTTACTCATTTTCTCCATCATATCTCTTAACTCAGCAGTTAATTTCTTTTCGTCCTTTAACTTTTTTCTCAATTCCACTACATTTCCAGATTCTTTCATTTTATTTTGTATAATTTCTAAAGCTTTGTGTAGATTCTTACCATCATCATTCATTTGTCTTATCATTTTATCTTTTTCTTTTAAATATTCCTGCAAATGATGAATTTCTTGATCCTTTTCATTAGAAGGTGATGATGTTTCCGACACGCTAGTGCGTCTAGCCATTTCTTCTAATCTTCTAATGATCTGATCTCTATTGTTTAGACCTTCAGTCAGTCTCTGAATTTCGGTTTGACATTCTAATAATTCTTGTTTAATCGATTGATATTTGGTTTTAAATTCGTATAATTGTTTGTTTTCATTTTCGATCTCAATATTGCGGGTTTGAATTGTTTCAATGGTAATATCTTTGTCGAGAATTATATCTCTAAAATTTTGCATTTCTTTTATCTTCTCATGAAGCAAAGTAGTATATTTCCGTGCCTGTTCTAATTCTTGTTCCTTCTCTTCTATATTTTTCTTCAATTTAATATTTTCTGAATTCAGCTCCATTATAATTCTTTCATTCATTTGCATTTTATTCTTATGATCTTGTATTTCTTCATCTTTTAATTTCAAAACATTTTCTACTTCTTGAAGATCTTTCTTTATTTTATTTTCTGATACTCGTGATAACTCATATTGATTTTGATAGAAATATTTGTCTCTAGAAAGTGTTTCTATTACCTCTTTGAATTCTATTTGTAATTCATCATAATGTTTCTGTAAAGTAATTAAATCATTTTCTTTTTTATTTAAAATTACTGATTTTGTATTTAATTCCTCTTTCACTATCTGCAATTGATTCTCTAACTTCTCCATTTCATTTAAACTTTCATTAATGGAAGTTTGAGTATATTTTATTGATGTAACACAAGATTTATTACTATTACTGTCATTTTTCTCATCAATATGTTTTTCAGGAGATTTCTGCACTTGAATTTGTTGTCTTGACTGGATAACATGATCGGTTTTGTCATTGGAAAGATTATTTTCTGATGAGGAAGTCTTTAATTCTAGGCCACTGTGTAACAAATCTAACATTCCAGATTGTTGACTAGAAGTTGCAGATAAGCTCTGAGAACCAAGATCCAAAGGAGGAACTTGAGGATGAACCATGTTAGTACTGTCCATCAAAGGCACAATTGAATCGTCTATATTTTTGAGAGTAAATGGAACTTTGAAAGTAGATACATTAGGTAAGTTTTGAGTTGTATTAATTCCTCTAATAGCTTCTGTAGTCTCTTCGCATTCCGAGTGAATTGATAATATATCACTTAATGTACGTGCACTATTCTTTGCCTCTGTTTGACGTGCTAATTCTCTTAATTGTGTTTCATCTAAATTTAGCGAAGAATATATTTCAAGTTGCTTTTCTTTTTTGGATAATTGTTCTTTCAAATGATCTATTTCCTCGTTTTTATCTGCTAACATACTATCTATTAGTTTTGGTAATTCCAATTGAGCATGTTCTTGAACGCCAACTTTTGCCTAATAATAATTTTATTTAGTTAAATACAATATTTATAAATATTTAATTTAAATTATATACCTGAAGAATTTTTTTTTCTTCTTCTACTACTTCCAGATGTTCTTTCAACTTTTGAATTGTAACACTTTCTACTTGTACCACATTTGCAATCTCTGCTTGTTTCTCTTGTAATAATTGGTTAACTCTATCTAATTGATTCTTCATATCCTTTAACTAAAAAATAAAAAATATTTTATAAAAAGTGACGATAAAAGATATATACTTTTCAATATTTACTTCTAAATCTTTATCAGCAATAGTTCGTTCCAAAGATTGAAATTTCGTATTAGCTTCATGAAGTTGTAATTCTAAGCGAGATGTTGCTTGTCTTTGAGCAAATGGAGCACTTTGTTTATGCTGTTCCAATCTACCGCGCATTGATTGTATTTGGAATAATTGTTCAGAAGCTGTTTGTTGAAGAATTTCTTGTTCTGCTTGTAATTCCTGTAAAAAAAAAAGAATTTTTAAAATTACATAAGAATCAAACTTTTTTTATTTAATTTTTTTTCTTTACTTCATTCTGATTTCTAAGTGCTGTCATTTGTAATTCTAAATCTTTGATTCTTTTGAAAGCTACTTCTTCGGCTCTAGCATGTTTTAACATTTTCTCTTTAAGTTTTAAAAGTTGATCAAGAGGTAACATAGGTGGAGCAGTGGGATCATCTGGTGTGGGACACCGTGTAGCATCTATTTGATCTCTGATAGACACATCTTCGCTTGGTTGGCTTAAACTTAAATTGGAACTGCACATATGCGCAGATTCCAGTTCTTTAATTCTTTTATCTAATTGATTTTGCATATCACGAAGTTCCGTTTTCATTTGCTTCAATGCAGCAGAATTTACGTTGAATTGTTCAGAACTTAATTTATGTTTTCTTAATTCCTCCTATAAAATCGTATTTTAAAAATAAATATTCTATACAATTTTCGATAATAAATTTAAACTTACCTGTAAATGAATAATGTGTTCATTCAATTGTTTGCTTTCACTACCCATCTTAACGGCATCCAATTCTTGAACTAATTCATGCTGATTTTTAGTTTGTGCAGCAATCACAGTTTCTAGTTGATTGATTTGTAATTGCAGAGATTCTTCTTTCTCAGTTTTAATTTGTAATTGTTGTTCTAAATCTGTGATTATCTCTCTAAGTACCCAAATTTTATCAATAGCTGCTTTGAGTTCACTTTCAGTTTCATTTTTTTTTGCTTCTGTGTCAGACATAAGAGAGGACATCTCTCTCATTTGAGATTCCAGAACTTCTACCTAGATTACATTTAATCGTTTAATAAATTCTTTGTTTTTTAAGTTTAATTAATTACCATAACCATAATTAGCTGCTAGAAAGCACCACCAATATATAAAGCACACAAAGATATATAATATTTGTTCAAATGAATTAAAAGTTACATGCATAATACATTTGTTAAAATAAAATATATATTATTTTAATTTATTTTTTATTCAATATAGTTCAAATTTGAAATATTATTAAGTATATTCTTATAATTCTTATAAGTAAGTAACCACTCACAGTTGCATCGATGTCAGATGCTTGAAGCGTAGGGATGTCTGATGTTGCTTCAGGTGATAATGTGGACTGCTTTGTGCGACAAACAGAAAACCAAAACCAAAGTGCAGAAAAATTCGTGTTAAAAGATTAGTAAAAATGCGTGTTAATAATAAGCTGCTTAATTACTGCAATATAGCTAATGACAATTATAAAAAATAGATTTAAATTATATATGATATCTTAAAATTTTTTTATTAGTTTCATGAATTTATATGAGATCAAAAAAAAATTGTGAAAATATCCCAATCCAAAACAAATAAAATTAATTATTTCTGTATCTGAAAAAGTTTTTGTATCTGATTGAAATTATTACACAAGAAGAGTTTTCAAAAAAGCCATATGCCTTAAATGCAAACAAGTATTTCATTTTTCGAATTTGTTGATCATTTTTTTAAATAATATAAAATATCTTGAAACTCACTTCAGATGTGATACGTTGATCTCTTTCCTTCTCTCGTTCACGCTCCTTAAGTTGTTCCTGCAGAATATGAATTTGTTTTGCAGCTTCATCTCTCTCTGCTTCTCTTTCACTTGCTTGTTCATCCAAGAATTTACGAGTTGCTTTTAATTGTTTATCTGCTGCCTCGATCTACACATATTTTCTTTCAATTAATATAAATAAAGATTTTAAGATGTATTAAAATAAGTTAACATAAAAATCTTGAATTAAAAAATCAATAGAATATATTTTTTATTAATTAAAATTAAAAATTTTAATCATATTTATATTAATACACATTCAATAATAAATTATATTATAGAAAATGAAATTATAAACACATTATATGTAAAAAAAAATATCTTTATACAAAACAAACATTAATCTAATAAAATAAAATGTGTCTACAATTTGTAAAAAATATTCATTACTTCTTTTCAAGCATATTTAATTCTGTTTTCAGATACTTAATAAAGCAATCTGAAAGGATAAGAAAAAGTTAATTACATGCATACAAACTAGCATTAGAAAGAAATACATTTTTAATATAATATATGTCCAATATTCATCAAAATATTATTGTTATTTACGTATATTAGCATAAAATTTAATCATTTGTAATACCACTTGTAAATTTTGTTAGAATTGCAAAAAATTTATAAAATTATTATTAATTTATTATAAAATATTGTGCAGTTTTAAAATTTAGCGCTAAAATTAACTTACGGAGCAGATTTTTATAATAGTATTAGTAAGTCTATAATTTACCTTTCGGTGGCAAACCCTGTGAATGTATGGGGTAGGAGTAGGTTCTAAAGGCACCTGCTGCAGATAACAGAACGCTAATCAATCGTTTTAAAACTGCATTATAAAACTATACATTTTTATCTGTCGTTCTGTTTTTTCATTTTTTTTTTGTTCCATATATTTCTTTTTGAAAATTTGTTTCTTTTGATTTCAATTTAATATTTAAATATTAAATAATAGGAAAATCAACTCAAAATTAAATTTCAATAAAAATAATATATAGAAATAAACACTATCTATTTATGAATTAAAAAAAAATTTTGTGGAATATATATATAAATAATTAAGCTAGGTACATAGAAAAATTAAAATATGAACTACCAAATACTAAACTCTCATTTTCAATATGCAATACACCACAAATATTTCGTATATAGCATACCAACTCTATATAATAAAATACATGCAATCTGTGCATTCTTTAAAAAAAAAATTTTTAGTTTACCTGTTGTTGTAAGTCTTCCTTTTCTTTTTTAGCTTCTTCCATCAATTTATCACTCTGTCTAGACAACTCATCTATCAATTGTAATAATTCTGTACAATCTCCTCCTCCATTTGATAATACATGTCTGACTAAAAAATAAAATATAAATATAAAAATATATACTGAAAAATTATTTCATTTTTCATACCTTTTTCTTGTAATTGTGAAAAGTCTTGTAATGTGGTATCAATACCCACATCATAATTTTCCCCATAACCTTCTGTAATTGTTTCTTTTTTATTCTCTGCATTAACCAATTTTCTTTGAAGATCGAAAATAGTCATTTTTTGATGATCAATTTCTTCTTGGTAACCCATAATTAAAGTTTCAGCATGATGGAGCTTCAAATTTAGTTCTTCATTCATTTTATTCAACCAAAGAGTATCTTTTGAAGATAATTTTCCTTCAATCGACGAAGTATTAAGAATTTCAGCACTCTCAGATTTCAAACGAAGTATGCAATTGTTTAATTCTTGTTTTAATTTTTCTGTTATGTTATCATCTTCTTCTAGAATAGTTGGTAAAGTTTCAACATTGCTATTTATTATTGAAACTATCTCTGTAGTTTTTGGAGCAAAATGCACCTTTCGGACAATCATCTCAGGTAAATTCAATGAGTCTTTTTTTGAACTTATTTTTAATTCGTTATATTTCAATCCTTCAATTTTATCAAATTGCATGATTTTTTCATTATTAACACTATCAGATAATTGCCTTTTAGTAATTTCAGTAAAAAGAGTGTTATTAATTTCTTCTTCACAAACAATAAAATATTTTATCAATTCTTCAATTAAAATTTTAAGAGTGGCGCACGTTTTAGTTAAATTATTTCTATTTGATAAAAATAAAATATATTTTTTTAAAATAAATATCAATAAAAATAATTTTTAATTTTATCGAAATGTAAATACCTTTCTTCAAAAATCTTATTATCTATTAACAAGTTTCTATCACCACAATAATTTTGAAGATATTCTGATTTAATTTTATTAAGTTCTTCTCGATGACAATCAATCATCCTAGTCACAGTTCGAGAATGTTCTTCTTTTAAATGTTGCATCTCTTCAATATGTGTATTTTTGAGCAGTTGCATTTCTTTTTTTGCATTACCAGTTAGTTTATCTCGTAATTCTAGCAATTCTATTGGCCAATTGTCTTCTACGTCCGACTCGATCGTTAAAAGTACCTATTCATTAAATTACAATAATATGAAAATAATAAGTTGAAAATGATATTTCAATACAAAATTAAATTAAATAAATGTTCTAATAATTATTGCAAGTTTTATAATACATTATAAATTGGTGTAGCTAAATCTAAAGCTACCTGAATTTGTTCTTGAAGTGCATTAATAATATCCAATTTAGCTAGCGCAACTTGCTCTTCCAATTGATGGTTGTAGGCTGCTCGCAGTTGCGTTAATTCACCGTTTTCCAACGCACCCGCATCCCATTCTGTTTGACAATGCTGCATGCACACGATCACACAATAGCTGTTAGTTACAAGAGAAACTGTACATTGTGAATCTATTTAGTTTGGGCTAATACTTCTATTTTCCAATTGATAATTCATAATCCAAAACTCCTATTATAATTTTTATTAATTGGTAAAATTTATTAAAAAATGTTTTTAGAATTTAAAAAAAAATAAAAAAAAAACACAAAATACATTCAAATTAAAAAATCATGCATTTTTTTAAAAAAATATATAAATGCTACTATACGAAAAAACGTACCATTTAAATTAAAATAAAACATTTAAAGTGCAATCTAATATACATAAAGAAGTAAATAAAAAAATTTGATTTTCATTAGTATGTAACACATATTTCTAAAAAAAAAAGAAGCAGTTGTATTGCACAAAAATGATGTCCAACATTTAATATAACAAATAACAAATAAAGTGCATTAAATATACAAAAAAGAAGTGCATAAAATGTTTGAGAATTTTACTTGCCTGATTCACCATATTTCTTAAAAATCCATGATTCCTTTCTTTATTATTGTACAATTCTTTTTCATATATATTTTTCTGGTCTTCCAAAGCTTTTTCATAATTTAATTTCATTTCCTGTCCCTCTATTATTTTGTTTTGCAATTCTTGTTGTAAAGTTTTTATTTCATATTCTAGTTCAGATTTATTATAAGTATTAAAATTTCTACTAGAATACTTAGATTGTTGTTCATCTCCAATTGGAGAACCAAGTCTTGAATTATGTTCAGATATATTAGAAACATTTAAACAATCGCCTGCACCACCAAAATATAAATCTTCAGTTATATCAGCAATTTCACTATCATTATCTGACATTTTTTTTGATTGCTGACTAAATATTTCTTCAGAATATTGCTTTTCCATCAATAAACATTTTTGTTCAAAATACATGCGCAATTCTTCCATTTCTTTTGCGTGTCGCTTTTCCAATTCGATTTTAAGATCATTTAATTCTGTTGTACCTTCTTTTAAGCCTAACATCAATGATTGTACTTTTCTAATTTCAGATGTAGTTTCAGTTTTTATAGCATTTATTTGCTCGTCATGAACGTGAATTAATGTTTCAATTTCTTTGCGTAAAGTTTCCTTTTCTGATCTTAATTGATTTATAGATTCTTTTAATAAATATATATTGTCTAATTTCTTTTTCAAAACTCTATTTTCTTCCATTTTTTGTTCCTTTTCTGTGGTAAGATTTTCTGAGAGACTAATATAATATTTCAATTTGCTTTTAATTTCTTCATAGTCTGTTTGTTGGCTTAAATGTTCTAATTCTTTTCGTAATCGTTCATTTTCTTCTACTACAAATGTTAATTTTCCTTGCAATGATACTCTTTTATTATTATTATCAAGATTTTCATTTTTCTCGGATAAAGTTTTATTTTTATCTAAACTTTGATCATGCATCATACTAACAGAATCATCAACAATTCTATCTAATTTATATTGCTTCATTAAGGCACTATTGTAACTGGATGATGGCATAGAAATATCTAATTTACTGTCATTTAAAGCTAAGGTTTGATTCAATTTCTCCTCTACCTCTGCACATTGAGCCCATGCTGTGGCCAATCCATTTTTCAATTGTTCACGTTCTTGTTCAGATTTTTTCAATTTATCTGTTAAATCATACATTTTCTTTATACACTCTGCAAACTCTGTTTCTTTTTGTTCAAGGATTATCTTAAATTTCTTAATTTCTTGTTGATCCTCTTCAATTTTATGTAACAAATCATTAACAGTATCTTTCATATTCTGATTTGATAATTTCAATTCCTCTTCTAATAGTAAGGAACTCTGGTCATCTAGATCATTCTTTTTCAAGGAAATTAATTCAGATTTATATTTGTCGCACACATTTTTCATATCTTTAAGTTGTTTCTCATACGATTTCTTAATTAAATCTGTTTGCTCCAATTCCTCTTTTGATTTACGAATATCCTCTTCAAGACCTTCAATTCTCTGAATTAGAAGTTTTTCTAATTCTGCTTTTTCCTCGAGTTTTTGTTTTGTTAATTGATATTGAATTGCCACTTCATCAAAAGTCTGATATGTAGTTTCATTTAATTCACTCAAAGTACTCACATTGATACCACTAAGTCTAGATAATGATTTTTCTAAATCATATATCCTATTACTCAAAGTTTTTTCATGAATTTGGCTGTTTTCTATTAATGATTGTGCTGCTGAATATCTTGATGAGAGATCATCAAGCTTAAATTTTAAACTTTCATTTTCTTCTTTTAATATAGCAGCATTTGATAAAGCCTGTTCCAAAGAACGTTCAATACTTTCTTTTGATTCAAGAATTGCAGTCACTGCAATGTATTTTGAAGTAATTTCTTCTAATTGAAGTTTATGTAACTTAATCTGTTCGCTTAGCATCTCTTTTTCTTTTTGATTTTCTAGATTTAGAATATGTCTAGCTCTTTCTGACTGTATTTTAAACTCATTAAACTTCGATTTATATTCATTTAATTCAGTTTGGGCAATTTGTTGAGATTCTGAGCGATTCATTAATTCAAGTTTCAAAGCTTCTACAGTTTTTTTATAATGAGTCAACTGTGTTTGAAAAATGGAAAGTTCTTTGGCATGTCTAGTATCCAAATCTGGCAGCTCCTTGTTTAAACGATCAGCTAGAATCTTATTCTCTTCCTTCAATTGTTTTATTTCTTCTTCATACTTATCTTGAATATTTATTATTTCCTTTTCATGTTTAACAGCTAAATCTTTCAATTCCTGCTGATGACGTGTAGTATTTATATTTGTTTCAGTTGTGAATTTCTTTAATATATGTTGCATATCTTGTTTTATTTTATCTACGCGTGCTTCATATTGTTTCTGTTGCTCTAAAGTCTCAGTGATATTTAAATTTTTATCAGCAGCACTTACACGAATTTGTTCATTTAAATTATTAATTTGTAACTTATAATCATTGATCTCTGCAACTCTAGTTTCTTTCTCCATTTCAAGTGTTTGTACATGCTCTAAGTTTTGAGCCAACTGACTATTTAATTTCTGTATCATTGATCTTTGATCATTTAAAGTTTTTTCTAAAGTATCAATCTAAAAAAAAATTCAAAAAATAAAAATTTTTCCAATTATTTTTTTGATCTGAAAAGTAATCTTACCTTTTCTTGTAAGCTTTTACTATTCATAGTACTGATATTATCCTTACAAGGTATTTCCATTGCATTCAAAGCATTCAATTGACTAGCAAAATTATCTCTTGCAGATATTGCTTGTTGTAAAGACCACATTAATTCTTCTATTAGGTTATCTCTTTGATTCACTGCTTTTTCAAACTCTTGTAACTGTTTCATAAAACAAAAGACATAACTATCTATATATACTATGTCAAAAAAAGAAAAAAAATATTTCATTTACTTTTGTATGATACAAAGGTATAACATCTCTGCTAGGTATACTACTATTCTGGCTTTGAGAAGAATTTGGAGATGATGCTTCTGCTCTCAAATGATCTATTTCTGCATTTAAAGCTTCCACTATGGCTTCCTTTCCTTGTAATAACTCTTCTAATTGAGCCACTCTTCCTGCAAGACCTTCTAAATCTCCATCTGCTTCTCCTTCACTCATACTGACACTGCTTTGCGTCACATCTCTTGAAGAAACTCCTTCATGTACCTATAATTAATAAAACTTAGAATTTCAAACAAATAAATAAATTTTTATTCTTACGTAAGATTCCCTATGTCCAATAGATTTGTCATTTCGGAAAGATTCTTCGTCAGATATCTCATCCATCTGATTATAACTTGTACCTTGAACTTTGCTAGCCTTTTCTGCCTTATATTTTTCCAACTAAATTAAATCAAAATCATGTTTTATATACAAAGTAAATTTTCATATAATTTTTTATTGAAGGAATTAAAATTTTTTTAAATATTTTATTCACTTTTCAAATTCATTATATTAAATAAATTTTCTGTCGTATATAGGAATAACTTATAAATAATTAAAAAATACTTGAGACTTGATGTCATAAAAGAAATAATTAATCTTAAGAAAAAAGACCTACCATTTCTCTACCCGCCTCCAAAGAGCGTCTTCTGCGCTCATCATCTTCTATTGCTTTACTCATTTCATTAAAATCTGACCAACAATTAGCTGTTTAGTAATTGACGATAAAAAGCAAATCGATTATTAATTGTTGGACAATCTACAAGTTTATTCAATATACACTACATTTCAAACCCATGTACTCAAATCATTTACTGCAAAATGTTCGACCGTTGTCGACTTATAAAAATACGAATTTCTATAGCGTCTGACATTGTACCATAAATTTTTCATGAGATAGATCGTGATCTAACTGATCAAAAACACTTCACGAACTTTATATTCAATTTTCAATCATTCAATTATTGAAAACTACCTTGAAATTTTTTAAAGTTTTTTTTCCTTTCTTTTCCTAATATGTATCTATGTATGTATATTATAAAACTTATTAAAAACACTTGCGTAATTAATTTCAAATTGTATTTTAAATTCTTGAATGTTCCAAAATACACAATTTCATATTCTTCTTAAAATTGTTACATATCGATATAAGAAAAGTTTTAAACCAGTTTTGGTTATATTAAAGTTCAGAAAATTGAATTAAAATGGAAGGATCCGAAGTTTTGCACGTGGAAATCTGTCAAAATATTGATAGGTATTACAAATTATATATAGTTTTTTTAATTAATAATTTATGTCTCAAGTTTTCAATCGAATTAAAATCTAATTTTTCTATTATTTAATAAGTTATAATTTAATATTTTATAACAAATTTTTCATATTTTTTATATGATTTATTATAATTTAAAATATTTAATTTTCAGCACACTTTCTATTGAAAAAATAGAAAATTTAATATATGCTGAAATAAATACATTAGAGGATATTATATTAAACACTATTATTTATGCAAAGGATTTAAAAAATTGCATTTTACAGACTCATATTGATTCCATAATATGTACGTCTAGTCATGGAGAGGTAATAATTCAAAAGTAA
Organism: Apis dorsata; assembly: GCF_000469605.1. NCBI lineage: Eukaryota > Metazoa > Arthropoda > Insecta > Hymenoptera > Apidae > Apis > Apis dorsata. The sequence continues at coordinate 1,190,208 of NW_006263308.1, read as the reverse complement.
ATTTAATTGTACAAAATTTATTAGCAATATAAAATTTATTGTTACAGAGAAGTCATATGAAAATACAAAATGCTACTCTAAAGTTTCATGTATATAGGTTAACTACAGAATCTGCAGCTACAGAAACAATGGAAAATGATGGAGAAGATCTTGCAGTTTCTTCTCATTGGATATTACCAACAAAAGAATTTCATTATCTATGGGAGAGTCTTTATTTTGATTCTAGCATAAAAGATTATGTTAGTTGAAAATATTGAATCTTTTAAATTATAATTATGATTATAAAATATTAATGTTTTATAATATTATTTTAATTAATTTATTCTTTATTAATTATAATTATAATTAATTATATATTAATTATCAGTGAGAAATTTAAGAATCTGTATATTTTTTTAGCTGCTTCATTTTGTAGAAACAGCTATGATATTTGCAGACCATAATGTTGATACAAACATTATAAGTTGGAATAAAGTAGTGTTATTACATGGACCACCAGGCACAGGAAAAACTAGTTTATGCAAAGCTCTTGCTCAAAAAATTATTATTCGTTTAGGCAAAAGATTTACTCATGCAGAATTCATTGAAATAAATAGTCATAGTTTATTTTCAAAATGGTTTTCAGAGGTAATATTAGAAAAATATTGAATTAAATTATAATAAAATTAAAAAAATTAATATTATTTACAGAGTGGTAAATTAGTTATGAAACTATTCAATGAAATAAAAAATCTTCTAGAAAATTCGCACGCATTAGTTTGTATTTTAATTGACGAAGTGGAATCTTTAGCGCACGCTCGGAAGTCTTGTAGTAATGGAATGGAACCTACTGATTCTATAAGAGTAGTAAATGCTTTATTAACACAACTAGATCAAATAAAACAATATCCAAATGTTTTGATTTTAACAACTAGTAATTTATCAGAAGCTATTGATTTAGCATTTATTGATAGAGCAGATATAAAACAATATATTGGACATCCTACGCATCAAGCTATATACAAAATATATACTTCATGTCTGAAAGAATTAATGAGGGTAAAAAAATATTCTTTTTGTATTTTATAAAATATATTATAAAATATATGTTTATTTATTTCAGACAAAACTAATGGAACCAGAAGAAATATATGATTTATCATATTTAAAAAGAATGGGCTATGAAGAAACATTTCAAACAAAAAATAGTCTTAAATTGATGGAATTAAGTCAAGAAAGTTTGGGTTTTAGTGGACGTATTTTAAGAAAAATACCGTTTTTAGCTCATGCTTTTTATTTAAGAACAAAAAAGTGTACTTTAACACGATTTTTAAGAGCTATGCATTTAGCTCTTAAAAGAGAAAAAGAAGATAACACTGAAGATGTATCTCAAGTATTGCAACATTTGGAATTCTAAGAGGTATTTGCTCCAAAATTTTTAAATTCGTTTTTTAGTTTTTTTATTGTAATTGAATTTATTTCAATGTAAGATTCAGTATTATATTTATTTAATCCTTTTCTAAAATACGTGTATGTTTTGTTCAAATTTCCCTAATATTCTATTTTCCCTTCTATTTAAATTCCTTGCAAATATTTTGTTTAAAAATATTTAAAATCATCAATTTCCCGCTCTTGTACCGATTGTCGAAATGCTGCGACTTCTCTAGTCTTGAATTAGTCTATGGCGTGCGGTGCGCCGTACGTTTGTTACTTGTTACGATTACGATCAATGCGACCAGTTGTTGTTGAGTTCTTGAAGGTGAAGGTGATATTCGTTATTTGTGTTTTCTCATACAATTCGATTTTCAAAAGAAGAATCGAGTTATACTGTCGAAAAAATAAAGCATTGCGGTTGAATGTAGGTTTTGTGTATTTCACGCGTGTGAATCTGTGATTTTTAGTTTTGTTTCTTCTTAAAGTTCATGCTCCCAGGATAACAGGGTCGAGTGGAAGAATGTTGGATCGCGATACCGCGATACATCTCATTGCTGGAGGGTGGGTTTCTTATTTTTTTTTCATTTTATTAAATTTTTGATTAATTACAATTTATATTTATTAAAATAATCAGATTAAAAAATGTGCGTCATAAATTCGTGTCGATGATTTTGATCAAAATACCAAAATGATTCATTAATAAATTTGCATTTTGCATAATGCTTCTAATTTATAAAAATATACAATAAATATATTTTCTAAAAAAATTTTATAGTATCATAACATAGGTGAATTCTAGTGTTTAATACTGCGACATAGTTACCGGTTCATGTGTTACATCATTCTTACAGCTTTCGTGCGTATGTTGCATGTATATAACTTATCGTCCCAATTTAGAAACTGCGATGTATTTTTGACTTATGTCAGTGATAATTTTTCATTATTACATCGATTATTCAATCTTTGATGATCGATAACTTTATATAAATCGAAATAATATCATATATCGTATAATACGCGCCATAACCGGCTTTCCAACAGGAAGATATATGTTTTCATAATGAATGTATAATATACGAGTTTCTTCGTCGTTTCTGAAGCATACATAAATCGATTAGATTTTATCGTAACCAAGTTTGATTATCTATTGAAAGAATTTTTATATCATAAAAAGATATATTATTTTTTATTTAGTGTATAATATTCAAATTATTAATTTGATAAATTAATAACATTCTAGTATTATATAGGTATGTATACAAGAGAAAAATAGATTAGTATAAAAATGTCTATTTTTTTACTACGTCACTACATCATTTTTTCGTAAGTGCAATGATACGCATAAATAATGCAAATATATTTCTTTTTAAATTGCATTTTTGCATTTTTTATATATATTTATTCTTTGAAACATTAAACATAAAAAATTGTTAGAATATAATGCTAAAGAATTAATATTTTTTTAAAATATTTAAAATTTTTAATTAATTATATGTTTCGAAATTTTAATGATTAACAAAATTCATTTACTTTATTGAAAATTATTGAAAAAAATATTATTTATTTGTAATGAAAAAAATAATATGTTTATTTATATTTTTTATTCTAAGAATAAAATTTATCCTGATATGTGAACAATGCAAATATGTTTTTAAAAATTTGAACATGATTTATCAAAATAAGCGGTAATTTTTAATTTTAAAAAGAATATATTGAATTAAAATATTTTATACCATTTAAAATTTAAAAAAATTTCTTTTTATCTCTAACCAAATTTTAGATATTGCTTAATTATTAATTATTAAATAATTAATCATATTGAATAGCATATCAAATAATGTAAGTTTTTTTTTATATGATTTGTTCATTTTATTTTGTTATGTTTTATTTTAATTATTTTAATTATTAAATCTTAACATTTAAAATATCTATTATCGGAATCTTTTATCAATTTTTGATAAAATTAATCTTCAAATATATAATAGTAATTTTTTAATCGATTAAATAAAAAATTCAATTTTTTGAGGAAGATCCTCACATTGGATGTATTTTGTGTTTCATAGAGTGGCTGGAACTACTGGTGCTATAGTTACTTGTCCCTTAGAAGTGGTTAAAACACGTTTACAATCTTCTTCTTCTGGATTTTATCCACCTCCGGTGAATAAGGAACTTACTTCCGGTCATGTCACATGTAAAAGTTTTCCAAAACCGGAACAGAGGAGAAGACTTTGCACTGGTGGCTATACAAGGTAATTTTTTACTTATTTGATATATAGTATATGATGCTAAATAAATATTATGATATATATATATATATATATAATATTCAAATATATTTCTGAAATCTCAGAACCCAGCGTTGATTCTCAACTAATTCCCGTATTCATGACATAGCCAGTTAAAAATAAAGTTTTAACGAAGCGCTTACCTTCCATTGTCGATTCTAGAAATTTTAGCTATTCTTCTCGATTAAAAATTATAAAATCTATTTTTACATTAACTTTGTTTTTTGTTTTAGCTATTAATTAAAGTTTATTACAGAGTTTTAAATGATTACTTTGAAGCTTTTACTTAGTTCAAATAATCTCATATATTCATATATCTCATGTACAATAATCAATATATACTTTAAAGTATGCTATATTTTAATTATAATTTGTAAATCTGTTATATCAATTTTTTATAATTTTTAATAATTATAAAATAAAAAAATGATAATTATATATAATGATTAAAATTAAAATTATAAAATTAAAATTAATTGAAACTTTATTTTTACAATAATTTGTTTGTGTTTCAGGCATGCTTTGATTGCTCTCTCTCACTTTGGCGCGTTTGCTTCTTCAGGAGGTTCTTCTCCTCACAGTCATTCTGCGCCAGGTGTATATCAATGTATCAGATATATCGTTCAAAACGAGGGTATTCGTGCCCTGTTCAAAGGATTGGGTCCTAACCTTGTAGGTGTTGCACCATCCAGAGCAATCTATTTCTGCGCCTACTCAAAAAGCAAAGTCGCATTTAACGCGATCTTTGCCCCGGATACCGCTCTTGTACACGTATTCTCCGCATTCTGCGCCGGTAAGTCGAACATTTTACTTCCGCTTTTATCGATTAAACTCGTATTTTCATCGGTTCTTGTATCGCATTTGAATGTGAATAATTTTAGCCACTGCTGTGGTGTGACGTGTGTCTCTTAAAGCAAAAGAAATAATAGAAAAATACTAATGTTTATTAAAAGTGATTATATGAATGTTAATTTAATACATAAAGTATAAAAATATTACTATATCAATGCAAATAAAATCAATTACATTATATTTTTTCAATTATATTATATTTTTCAAATATTTAATATTATTTAAATTAACAATTATTATTGATTTAATATGAATTAAAAAACTTTCTGATGATTAATGAAAATTAAAAAAATAAGTACAATATAAAATTGTACTATTGAACATAACATTATTGAATATGAACTATGAAAAGACAATACATAAATATATAAAAATCTAAGCAAAGCATTATTTAGTCAAAGCGCTGGATGGTGTTGTTCGTTTCTTTTCTCCCGGAACAATCAAATTGACCATTGATAAGGAACTTAGTAGGGTCACTTCTCGTGTCATTCCCTGTTATCTAGTTGAATGGATTGCCACAAATATTTTTAATCTTCACTATTTCTGATCTTTTGTAATATGATAACTCAATTTAATTTGATTAAGTTGATTTAATTTGATTCTGTATTTTTAATAATTTGCATACATTTAAATCATATTAAAAATACTTATATTAATTTGTATTTAAAATTCCTTGTAACATTTCATTGGTATTTTTATCGTATTTCATTGGTATTATTAATTTATTTTATAAATTTTTACGTAATGAAAAATTAACTGTCTTAATGAAAATTGCTTGTTTGATATTAAATGTATCGAGTGCTATTTTTTTTTTTCTCAAAGATTATGATGTATATGTAATTCAAATTAATTGAAGTGTTTACATAGTCTGTTAAATGAATAGTGCTTATCAGAAGAGAGCTGAACTTCAACCTCTGGATTATATATACGTATATTGCATATTATTGTAGATACTGATTTCTCTGCAGGGGTGCTCTTAAACATTCGAAGTATTCAATAAACGCATTGTATGAGGTCAGTAATATGTGAAGAAATGATCCAGATATTAATTCTAAAGAAAAATAATTTAAATAGATCAAAAAAAAAATAAAATACACTAAAATATATTTCGATTGATCACATCACAAATGGTTCACATTTCTTCTTTCTTTCTTTCTTTCTTTAGATTAAACATGTTCGATCATATAGTTGTTCAACGGCTTTTTGGTTATCTTGACTAGTGACCTACTTTTTCTCACAATTTGAAAGCGGTATTTTATTCTTTAAAATCTCTATTATCTTAATTTTAATTTTATTTTCTAAGAAACATTAATATTATATATGATATGATATAATATTTCTTTTATACAATATTATTTTGTTTAGATTAAACAAATCTATTTTTTTAGTTCTCAGTCATTTAAATTATTTTGATAAATAGGATTTTGTTAAATGAGAAGTTTAACAATATATTTTAAATAATAATCTTTAAAATTATGGAGCTTATTTTCTTATTGTATATTATTTTCAAAAAGTGAATATTTTATATTTCTTCAAAGTTTTAAATCATTCTCATTTTAATTTTACTTTCAGCTATGCAAAAGATTATTCTCAATTCTTGAAGATCTATTTTATACGTAGAATTGTATTCAAGTACCACTAACCTTGAGACACTCGCTATTAGGACAATTATGGCTTATTTATACTTATATCAACGTTGTATGCAGCAAGAAACATATAAGAGATTAATATTTTCTGCGTGTTATTTTCATCTGAATCTTTTGAAAACAATATGTCTTTAGTTCACGAATATTATATTATGAATGAAAGATAAAAAAAGAAATGTTTTTAACCACTGCCTGATTAGACTATAATAATTATTATTATTATATATTGAATTAAATATTTTTTATTTACAACTTTTTTATATTTAATATTTCATATTATTTTAATTTATATTTTATATAAAATTAAATTATATTTTTTCTCATTTTATACTTTTTTTCCATAAAATAAATTATGTTTACTGTTTCTATAATTGCAGCGGAAATTTAATTACATCAAATCTAATAATAAAGATCAACTATTTTACAATAAATCATCATTGAAGAAAACCAAGTTTATAAGTTGTTTATGTATTTCATTGCTTATAAATAAACAAGAATTATCACTGAAATTATATGTTTGAAAATAGAAGACTGCTATAGAGATTCTCGGATCTTCTCAATGGAGTTCAATGAAAAATCATTTCCACTTGACTAATGAAAGCATTGTTTTCTCACTTCAATTTTCAGTCTTTTTTCATTTTCAATTTACTCTTTGCTATTTTTTGAAATAAGAATAATATTTTTTGAATAAATTCTTTTGATATTTTTCATATATATAAATTTATTTTTAAATTGTACAATATAAAAATTTTCAGCAAAAATGATTGCGAAAAATTTCGAATTATAGTTAAATTATTTTACAGGGATTTTTCACAATATTTATTTTAAAATGAAAAGCAAAAATAATTTGTAAATTAAAAATATGATTGTTTATTCACAATAAATATTTCATCGTATTGACTTAATTCATGGACAATATACAATGTTTATCACTAGTGCATTGCTTGTGAACATTTATAAAATTACGCAAGTATTTCATACCCATTCTCTAAATTTCAAAATACTAATATTAATGTATCTATTATCTATTATTTAAGCATTTAAATAAAAAAATATCAAAGATTTGGATATTTCAAATATTAAAAATATATAATCATAATATTGAGATTAAAGAAATATTTGAAGCATACAATGTGGTATCGCAATTATATTTGAGATATATGAAATAGATATATTTGAGATTATATTTGAAATATATTGAATACTGGAATTTTGAATTTAAAAATATTACAGAATTAATATTACATATAAATCTATTATTTCTATTATTATAATGATATTCTGAAAAATTAATATTAGTATTTTTATCTTTAAATCTAAGAGGCAGATTTAAAGTGTGTCATCGTGGAATCCTTTGCTTGGAATCGATATACTGCGGTTCTAGTGTTTCCACAGTGAGGTAGGTCAAACAGAAACAGTCAATACCTCCACCAGGTTCCTGTTGAACTTAAGAATCCGTTTATTAAATCCGCTCGAAAGAATGATAAACTCAGGAATTCATAAATCAGGTCATCAATTTAAAATTATTTAAAAATTAATATTTTCTGAAATAATTAATTGTTTGAAATACATAAATATTAATTAATAGAAAATATTCAATAAATAAAAATAAATTTCACTGCAAATGTACATTTTATTTATATATCTATGTTAAATATATAACTGAAATAAAGGTGAGGATGAATTATTGCGTAGCAAGAATTTTATTTTTTTATAAATCAACATGATATATATGTATACTACTATGATAAGATAAATCCATAATAATTTACGGAAGTAACGAATACTCATCGTTCGTAATCTTATTGATTTGTAATGTTGTGGGATAAAAATAAATGAGACGTGTTTACGATAGAATCACGTTGCATTTACAACGACGTGTACGAGTATCCCACGTGGGAAACCATTTGCGTGTCTTCATTGAAGTACACGCATACCACCCACACAATATGCGCTACGCTCGTTCAAAGTCTATTTTAATAACCAATGACAATTCTTATAATTGCCATTTGTTCATTTATATTAACCTTGAATGCATGTGCAATTTCATTATGGTGATATACAATACTTATGGATCTATACTTAAGTGGATCATTTAAAAGTTTTCATCAATCTAAAAATTAAACATATTTATTTTAATAAAATAATCAAGTACAATATGTAGGTAAATCTTCTGTCTGTAAACATATAAACTTTACGTTAGGTGCATCTATAAATAATTCCTTTACAATACCATTTACAGTAGCCATTGAGTATCTTCTACTTCTTCTTCCTCCCAATTCTGGAATGTCTACATCCATTCCAATAGCTGTGGTGTAAGATCCCATAGGATCTGCTAACATTCTCACCTAAATTAATTTTGTATTATATATGTATTATATTTGTTACTAGTTAACTTTATTAAATAAAAACAATCGATTTTTTTTTATTTTGAAGATAATTCTAGAAATTTTTTAAAAATTTCTATAATTGTTGCTATTACTTTATCAGTTGCTCCTTTGGCATCTCCCCAAGCAGACATCACAAACGGATCATTCACGGACACGCAGATTATCTCTTGAAAGCCCATGCATTTCAGGTCTGTTGATCTAAATCATCCAATTCAAAAATAGGTTATGAAAGCAATTTTTATGCAAAATTAAATTATATCATTGATATTACATATTTAATTTAAAATTTTTAAATATTTTTTCTATATTCTTCTAAAAGTCTTCACAAAGTTTAAAAAAATAATTAATGATTTTTACTTTTCAATAAATCCCTTTAAATGGACTCTAGAACATCCGGGAACATATGCTCCAGGAATTCCAAAAATAATAGCTTTCTTATTAGATACTAGATCTAAAATATTGATTTCATTTTCCGGTACGGCTTCGTACAAAATTATATTAGGTAATTTGTCGCCTTTTCTAATTTGTGGCATCTCTGTAATCAATATAGTTTTCTATCATGTTTCTAATTTCAGTTAGATTAGAAATATGTGAATTGAATATAACTTCATTTATTCATCAACAAGAATTATGAATATCGAATATATAAATTTGTTTCTGACTTCATCCAGTTTTGTTGTTGATTTTAGTTGACAACAAGATTGTCTGGTGTAACTACGATAAATTTAGAAGTTGGCATGTTTACAGGAATCGGAGGATCAATCAGAGAATTTCTGCCAACAGTTAACTAGATTTGGAATCGCGAAAAAGAATTCGACCAATCGGTTTCTTGGCTCGAATGTGTTTGTTGTTTGTTAGATTGATGGCGCAACTCTTATTGAATTACAATTTGTTGGTACAAGGTTAAATCATCCGTGGTTATAACTGCTTTATTTTTTGTAAACAAGAATTTTTTATTAATTAGTAGAGTTTTTATAGTATTCGAAATTTCAATGTAAACATAACATTCAAACCAACTATCATATTTTTGATAGAATACTATAAACATGTAAATTATTGCAATTTTAAATTTCGTTATTTTTAATAGTAGGAATATAAAATATTTTTAATTTTTTTAACTTAGCTTTATTAATTTTTCTTAGGTAGATAAGTCGTCAATCTGATTCTTCAAAAATCATCTTTCGGAAACAACTTTAGAAAACCAGTAAATTGACGAGAGAGCTCAGACAGTCGCAGTACGCTACACACACAATCCCTCCCTCTTTCCTTCACATACCGCTTGGATTAAAAACACATAGATTCATTTTTCAGGTTTCGTCGCATGCACATTGACAAATCCTATTTGGTTCGTGAAGACCAGGCTGCAACTGGACCATCGAACCAACAAAATCACTGCGATGGAATGTATGCAAAGGATATATCGACAATCGGTACGAAAATCCTGTTTTGAGGAAAGAAACTCTTCGTTCCATGAGACATGCCATATTGGAACATCTTGGAAGATTTTTTTTAATCCATTATATCATTGCATATGATCAGTAGTATATCATTGGAAAGTTTTTCTATTCTTAAAGTTAAACATGCTGGTATACAGCTATATAGTATAATATATAGCTATATAGTATAATAGATTTTATTGTATTTTGAATTATTTTGAATTTTATATATAATCATCAATTCACTGATTAGGTAGTTTCTACAATATTCTGGAGATAATAAGATTAAATTGTAATCCTAGATAGTAAAATATTTATATGAACTTATTTTGATTTTAGGAAACAGAATATGTTTGAGAATATAGTTCCTTTTTGAAACTGAGAGAGAATAAGAAAAGAATTTGATCACAAATGTAAATAGAACAGAATGAATGTCGAAATATTTTTTTTATTTTTTTATTTTTTTATAATTCAATTATTAATTTAAAAATTTTTTGAGTATTTTTTTATTGATAAATCTGATTATTGTTTATAGTTTAAAAAAGAACAAAGTCTGGAACTTTTGTCAATCAAAAGTCAATATTCAATATTGTAATTGTTGTGATGTACAATGAACAAGCCAATCCGGCAGCCAAGGATATTTTTACAATCGTACATATATAGAAACTGTGCATTAAAATATTCACATCTACAATTTTTATATAATTTCATACAAAATAATAAAATTACAATTTTTTTATAATTCTTATAACAATTCTTTGAACAATTTGAATAATGATTCTTTGGATAACTATTAAGATAGATAAAATTTATTTAAGTTATCGAATTGAGATTTTTCTTTATTATTATTCGATTACGTTCTTCAGACATTTGCATCGCAATTGCAGCAGAGCCAGATTTAAAATTGTCTCTGCAATCTACAAATAGTCAAAATGTGCCGAAAATATCTCGTGGATGAGAAAACAACATCGTTCTTCACGGTTGATTTGTTGAATTATTGTACGTCATTTTGTCACACTTGTAACTGTGCCTTGATTACATTAATTTTGTTTTTTTTTACTATATAAAAATAGAATAAAATAATAGAATGAAATTAAGATATTATATAAAAATAGGATAATACAATGAAATTGAATATATTATATAAAAATAGGATAAAATAATAAAATATAAGAGATATATTTTAACAAATAATTGAAATATTTATTAATTATTTATGAATTTAAATTACTATCATTTTTAGTAGAATTCAAATTTTTTCAATTTTTCATTTAAATAAATAAGAAAATAATTTTTGTAAATAATAATTGCAAAATTAAATATAACATAGTTAAAAAAGAAAAAAGAAAATTACATAGCAAAATTTATAAATTAATAAATAATTTTTAGATAATTACATTAATATAATTACATAACATGCGTATATATACGGCGATAAGATTTATTAGGTATTAAATTTTTTGCAGAAAAACCTTTCATTCATTATAATTTTTTTTTTCATTCCAATGTTTATACTCATTTTCACTTATATTGTTTAATCATATCTATATTAATAATATAGATATGTTTTTATAGTATTCAGTAATAAGTTTTAAATCACAGAAACTTTTATTATCGCTGTTTGTGAATTCAAAAATAAAATAAATAAGTATTTACTAAGAGAAGTCAATGCAATAATTTGATCATAAATTGTATCAGTATATCGCATATTCTTGAAATTTAATGTCTTATCTCTGAAAATATATCCTATATATATTTTTCAGATAATTTCTTTGTTGGAGGCAAGCATATCTTAATCTTTTATCAACAAAATATATATTACGAATACATATTTTGATCGATATCTTCTTTTAAATTTGTGATACTCTGATTTTTTTTAATTTTTTGCGTATAATAAAACAAAAATTTTATTTTATCAAATTTATCATAAAATATGATTAAATATATATTAAGAATATTCTTTATCATGTTTTCATTCAAATTCATTATTTTATATTATTATTTAAATAATTATTATTTGATCATTCAATTATAGCTTGGTAGATTGGATGTTTTGAATTATTCAAAACTAATAATTAGTGACATTAAACAATATTGTAACAATCCTTTCATAGGAATCTAGGGTTACAATTTGAATGATTGATAGAATTCAAATTAAAATTATATGTTATTTTTTCAGGGTATCCTGGGATTCTACAAAGGCATTATGGCCTCCTACATAGGAATAAGCGAGACTGTGATACATTTTGTGATCTACGAGGCTGTGAAGGCCTCTTTAGCAACATACAAGGCTCCCAATGCAGATCGAAAAACATTGCGCGATTTCTTAGAGTTCATGGCGGCTGGCTCGTTCTCAAAAACGATTGCCTCCACCATCGCTTACCCCCATGGTAAGGTTGGCTGTATTGTGCAATTTTGCCATCACAAAATGCAAGGCTTCTGCTTCCTACTTCAATTAAGCTCTATTTTTAAGGCATTGCTCAGCGAGTTGGCTGTGGTTCAAGAGTAAAGCATCAGTTTGCACAAACTTCTTTACTTGCAAAAATCTTTATAATTCTTGCAAACATCCTGCACACTAGTACGACTCATCTCCATTACGCATATGAATGACTAATGTATCAAAAAAAGAAAAGAATTGATTGGAGAAAAAAATAACTTCTTTTTTAAAAGAAGAATTTTATTATTTAGCGACACTATGTTCTTCATATTTTCAAATTTTAATTTCTTTAAAATAATTCTAATCAAAAATCAATAATTTCACTTGTCATAATAATTTTGACGTAATTAAATTAAATTATATTAATTAAAATTATTTTTATTGTTTCAGAAGTAGCAAGGACGAGACTTAGAGAGGAAGGTACGAAATACCAAACTTTCTGGCAAACATTGAGCACAGTCTACGCTGAAGAAGGATTTCATGGTCTATATCGTGGTCTTGGTACTCATCTAATTAGACAAATTCCAAATACAGCAATTATTATGGCTACGTATGAAGCGGTGGTATATTTGCTAAGCAAGCACTTTCACGAACGATCTTTAAGCATAAACAATGAAAGCGAGTCCAAGTTCTATACAGATCCAAAGGGTAAACGAGAATTGGCCTAGGACTTACTCACGGCCCCTGAGTAAAGGGCCAAATAGCTCGCATGCTGCGGCGAGTCTTGAAATTGCATCTGTTTTGAAAAAAAGAAAATGAACCATAAGAACAACAACGCCGTCCAAGAGAGAGTCCATACGCCGGGAGAGAACGCATTTCCGAGTTTGGGGCCATGCCGGCCGGCCAGGTCCAATCGAACATGTCGAAGGTAGCAAAATAGGTATCACAGCACGTTGTACGCTGCTGTGTGCTCTATAAGTGTAGCAAAAAGTAGTCCTTCCTCCTTTCAGGTAGCGTACCTACGTACGCGAGGAACAGCCTAAACTGTCTGTCTGTACCTTCGTCGACACATTCACACACACATACACGGAGGCGAGGATCGTGAAGCTGGATTAAATGAGTCAATTACGTAGACTCAGAATGCTCCAAAAGTAAGATTATGTCAGCTTCTCGTTACTATTAATCTGTTAACTGGTTTGTTAATTTGATGGTTTGATAATTTGACAAATTTGCACAAATAACTTATATTATTTTTAGTAAATCTGATTCAAGACAAATTAATTTGATTTATTTTTTGAAAATTAAAATTTGATAACGTATTTTTATGATTAAACTAATTAAATTTAAGTCAAAAATATTGATGATATTTTTTCTAGTTAACAGGTTAATGGAATCATTGACATTATCATTGGTAATAAATAAGGTATCATGGGAAATTCATTTTAGGCGTCTTAATTGTTTCCGAAAATCTTCGAAACACGGGAAAAAATGGATTTTAATTCTTAAAAACTTGATAGATCTAATTTTTCACTAATCGGTTATTATATACAATAATATTGATATTCTATAATAATATTGATATTATATACAATAATTTGAATTTAAACATTTAAAATTCATATCTCCCTTGTTTCGATATGATAGAAATTATTTTTCATTATTAATTTTTATGCAGTATTGTGATTTCTTTAGAGCAATATGCTTATACTTTAATTAAAAATTATTGTTAAATATAGTGTAAGAAATAAGTTGCTCTTGAAGAATTCATTATATTCATTTCTATATCATTAATAGCAAATACATTTCTGAATTTAATGATTATTAAAAAAATGCGATCATTGTTTTTTGCAACTTCTTTTAACAAAAAAAAAAATAGAAAATAATCATTATAATTACAAATCTATATAAATACAAGATGATGAAGGTGAACGATTGTTATGTTTATTTCTATTAGTATAAGGAGATGTATTATTATCATTATTGTTGTTGTTCATCATTACATAAAATTTGTATTTCATATTAAATTTTATTTTCGAAAACGCTTCTTCCATAAAATGCTCAAAATCTATGTATTATTGATTGAAATCTAATTTTTCTGTACGTGAGAAATCTATTTTAAAATATATATTGACATCAATTTCTTTTGCAACGAAAAAAATATAAAAAAATTAAAAATGCATGAAAAATTGCATATCAATTTCATATATAACATTAAATTAAAAGAAAAAAATTTCATTGTATTGAATATATCGAATACAATCAATCAATTCTATAAAATTATAATGTAGGAATCATGTATGTAAATTAATTTAGATCAATATCAATATAACTATTTGTATATTTTGAGAGTGCGTTGTTACGCCAAATGAAAACAATATAACAAAAATGTTACTTCCTTTCTTTTTTGTAATGTTTGAAAACTACTTATAGTTACTATCCTGTTTTTGGAATCAATAATATCTATCTATAAATACTGTGCACTTAGAGAAATATTATATTGAAGTGCGTTTGTTGTTGTTCAAAATAATTATTCGTTGAAGAAGAAAAAATATTAAAAAATAAATTATATCACATATACACGTACATAAGAGAGAATCAATAATTTTTTGTTACTGAGAGATATTCATAATATTTATAAATTTGATTATGTTTGCAGTCTAATGCCATACGATGATAAAAAATGTAATATAGCTTTTTATTCTTTTTGGCTTAATGTTATTATTTGTATTTCTTCGTTAGTACCGTTTTCTAAGATGATAATTCGATAGCTCAGGTTTTTTGAAAACTAGTCTAAAACATTTTTGATAAGTCCTATTTTTGTATTCGTGACAAATCGAATAAATCAGAATTTTGCAATTTGAGATTTGCAATTTGGTAAAAATGGTACTAAAAAATTTGAATTTTTTCTGTTTAATAATTGATGATTTCAATGACCAGTGGAAAATGAGAGAAATTGTAATTTTTAATTTACATATATTTTTTGATATTTAAAAATTTAATATTGTGCTCTAAAATATTTCCATAAATAACTTTTTTTTTAAAAAATTTATTTAATATTCAAATTTTGAAGTACAAACAAACAAAAAAAATTCGAGGTCATAAGTCTTGATAAGAAAGACTGAATTAGATTTTATTGTACTTAGTATGGCTCTGAAAATAAGAATTGTAATATGAGAATGCCGATATTATTAAAATAATATATGTATATAATATATATACACATGAATATGTACATTCAATAAAATCAACGAATAATATTTTTGTATTTTTGAGTTTATTTTGAAGTTTAAATGTATATATTAACTTAATTATGATATTTTTAGTCGTTTAACCTGTTAATTAGCCTTTTACTCCATCTTTTCTTCTCTTGTAAATCTTTTCATTAGACATACAAGTTGAACAAGTACAAGAAACTGGCACAGCAACTTGTTTTTTGAATTTTTTATTATCTTCACAAATCAATTCAATAATTAGAGATTTATATTCTGTTGGTTGACAACATTGGCAGTTAACTATTTGACTCCAATTATCTATAATTAAAAAAATCGAATAATTATTAAAAATTTTTTTAGTATATATGATATTCTACAGTAGTTTTTGAATAAATAATCACATTTTCCTTAAAATTTTTTGTTATAAAAATTTATTATTACTATTTATGAGCTTATGATTAGGGTTTCTTTATTATTTTTCTTTAAAAAAAAAATATTCTAAATATAACAAATAAATTTGTTTCATGATTATTTATTCGGATATTATATTATTTTTTTTCACCTGTGTCAAAATAACTGCTAGATTCACATATACCATGACACTCTGTAATTCCATCAATAGGTTCCAAATTCTTGCAAAGACCATGTACTCGATGTTTAATACTAAACATACCAATTGTATTTTGTTCCTCCAAAACATTAGCAATGCAAGACTCAATTTTATGATTGTATGAGGTTAAATTACACATTTTACAACAATTTTGCATGTAAAGTAAAGTATCTGGACAATCAGTTACATCAGGACATACTACAGAACTGCTGCTAATAACTAATTGTTCTCCTTGTTTTATACAAGTAAAAATAGTACAGTTATCACTTGAATACCATGTTGTATTAGGCTTATAAAACATATCTTCAATCATGCAATAAGCTTGTTTACACTGTCCACAACATTCATTCTCTTTTTCCTCATATATCCAACCAGGAGTACAATTTTTATTACAAACTTCTATTTCCTTATATTTCGTTATATTAGATTCCAATGCACAAATTTCTGTAGCACATTTATCATCTATAGACTTCCATTTTTCTCCAAGTTTATATATAATGCCATTATGACGGCAACCAGTTTTAATAAATTTTGGACAACACTGTCCTGGTATATATTGTTTTTCTATCTCAAATTCAATTTCTTCCCAAGGATCTATCTCTGGACATTTTTCTGTGAAAGATTCTATATAAATACTTTTATTATTGGATTTGCAAGAGTATTTGGTACAAAAATCAGAAGAAAATAATTCTTTTCCCACATCTATTACTTCATTGAAAACCACACAAGCTATTGGAACACATTTTCCACAACAAGTAGTGCTTTTATTATCTGTAGGTTGATACTCAAAGCCAAGATCACAAGTAGTGTTACATTCTTGCATCTTAATTTGTTTTTGAATACCATTTTCATCTTTGAGACATTCTATGAAGCTACAAGAATCTTCCAAATTTGGTTGCCAAATTTCACCAACTTTATATATTTTATTTCCATCTTTGCAAGCTGTTCTTTTAAAATTAGGACAACATTTATCTTTTATAAGGATCTCTTCTACGACGAAGTCAGATATATCTGGATGATCCATAATTCTGAGGCATTCTGTCGTAAAGCACGTAGGTTTAGGACCTTTCTCAGAAGATTCACAAATACAGGAAGTACATTTTCCATCCATCCATTGTTCTCCAAGTTTTTTTGCCACTATATGTTCTGTCATTTCTATTTTACTCTCAAATTCAATATTATATAAACACAAATCTTTTGGTGGATCACATTTATAAATATTACAGCAAGCATTCTTTATATCAATTTTTAGCTCGTGATATTCTGGACAAGATGGTGCTGAAGGACAAGTCTGAGGATCACAAATAGTCATAAATTTTGGACAACAACCAGAGGTGTTTGTTACTTGAATAAAACCAGGTTGTAGTTGATCAACTTCTAATGAAATTTCATTGAGTATAGGACATTCTGATGATGGTACACATTCACAAATGAATTTTTTACATCCATCCGAATCTACGAATGCTTTTATAATTTGTCCATAGCCACACTCAGGAATTTGAGGTTCAATGCAGAAGGGTGTCATAGTAGTTACTGTTTTTGGAATGCAAAGATACTTAGCACAACAATCTTTCTCTGTGCCATTAATGATCATAGGTATCATATTTTCTTCACAAATGGTTTCCACTGCAGGGCATTCGGTTTTTTCGCATTTAACAGTCTTTTTGTTGCAAGTGCACTTTGTGCAAATATCTAGAAACCATATATCACCTTCTATATGGCCTTCTTCGTCACATAACAAACATTTTTCTTTTGAAATGCAAGTGTCATTATGAAAGATGAAATTTTGAGGACAAAAACAGCCTTCCTCATAATTCTTTATGCACATAATATCATTCATTTCATTGATTGTATCGCATGTCTGTTTACAAGTAGAATTACAAGGTTGATATACTAAGTCTGAAAAATAAACATTGATTTATATTATATTATATTATATTAAACATTGATGATAATATTTAATTTGGATAATAAAAAAAAATATTTACGTGAAGGACAAATATAAGGACATATTTTGTTACTTCTCCAAGTTAAACAAACTCCCATTTGTTGACATTTCCTTGAATATGCTTCAAAACTATTACAATAGCTTCCTCCAGAACACATGTTATCTTTACAAGCCATGAAATACGGCATTGGATCGACAAGATTATGACATAAGCCAAAATCTGCTATATTTAATAACTTTTGACATAAATTCTGATCTGGTGAAATACATTTGCTTTGATTATTAAAAACACATATATTTGTATTTAAATCGATATTTGGAGATTCTGTGACCAACCAACTTGTAATAAAATCTTGCATGTCTTCTATGACCTATTTAATCAATAATAAATAATAATTATAATTATTAATTATATATTTTTTTGTTTATTATAAAATGATCATACTTTTCCATCCTGCTGTTTTAAATCATCTTCTGGATCTTCATTGCAATTACCACACAGACCTTCAATCGCACCTCCAAAGATATGTGAAGGTACACTTAAAGTAAATGCGAAATTAGGTTGGTAACTAATGATTTCTAATTGGATAGATGGTATTAATAATCGCAGTTTTTTTAAAGATGTACGTTCCAAAATCAACCAAGATGTATTAAAAGGTAATTCATATATTTTTGAATCATCCACTTCTATTTCAAATTCCTGGTTAAGTATATTTTCTTTAATTTTAATTACATGATTTTGATAAAGAATTATAATCGCTTCTGTACATGTTCCAGTGTCACAAATTTTATTTGATACCAAAATCTGATAATTATACTTTTTATTTCTTTTTGCATTCTCAACAATATTTCTAGAGAGAATATATGTGCAGTTTCCATCAAATTTAATATTTTTTCTATCAAAACTAATAAATTTGGAATTTCCTAGCCATTCGCAAATACAATCTTTGCAATATGTAGGAGGTATACACTCATCTCCATTACGCACTGTTCCATCAGGACAGAAACAACCGGAAAAACATACTCCCTGCATTATTGGACAGGGATCTATCTGTTGTAAATTGTTGCAACTAGTTTCACATTTGTTTCTAAAATAAAATTTTTCATAGAAATATATTAAATATATTTCAAATAAAAATATATTAGATTATTCATCAGTGAATCTTAAAATACCTGAAACAGTCTTTGTGAACAAGAGGTGAAGCACAAATAACTGGACAATCATGAATACTTCTCCAAGTAGATAAATCTATATTTAAATCACCAGCTTGACATTCAGTAACAAAACTGGTTAATAAACGGCAACGACAATCATCGTATGAATGATTACTATGTAGACAATTGCATATATTCTCCATACAGCTGGATATAAATTTTTCTATATTAACAATATTCGAACATTCTGTTAATGAAGTATCCTTCACTATGTTACAGATATCCCAACTCTTAGTTTGTAACTGATATGGGCAGATCTTGAAAATTAATATATTTTTATTAAATATTATTATTATTTTGTGATATTAATATTAATATACATTGTCAAACCTGTGGATCACATTCCGGAGTTCCTTCTATAACCCAACTGTTTCCAAATTCTACAGTACTTCGAGCTTGATTTCCATCAGGTAATTGTTTATCATTTATAGAATATCCATCAAAATATCCGCATAAACCATCCACTTGACGTATCAATTTTGTGGAAATTCCTATCTTCACATTTGAATTTGTGTCCCATATTATCCAGAATCCATAATAATTTGATACCAAATATATAACATTTCCTATAATTGACATTTTAAAAGAATGAAATTTGTTATCAATTCTATTAATCTGGTTTGATGTAAAAGTGTATTCATTTATATCCACATGCATATCAGGGTATAAAAGAACTACATCTTCATCTAAAGTCGCTACTAGGATTTTGTTGCACTGGTTCGTATGTAAATCACATTGTTTTTCCACTATAAAAATATAATTAAAAATAATATTTTATATAAAAACTTGATTATAATAATTTTAATATAAAAGACTCACTTGTGATGTACCATGTATTAGCAAACATATCTCTAGCTAGAATGTGATTACAAATATCATATTTATATTCTAGTTTATCGAATGTATTAAAAGTTCTTCCTGTAATATTGCAAATAACTTCTTTTGGTGTTGGAGGCTTACAAGAATACTTAGGACATTTTTGATGTTTATACATGCTTATCTTTTCGTAAATTATAGTATAATCCGGTGGACAAAATATCTTTGGACAAGATTGAGATATATTTTCATTAAAAATCGTCCATGGTTTAATAGGCATACATGTGAATTGTGTACATTCTATCTCATTTTTAGATTTCTCATTTTCAGTATATTTTATATGATATTGCATAGATTTCCTGATGATAAATATTTTGTATTATTTATTATTAAATTGAAATAGAATCAGATTTAATATCTAAGATAAAAATATACCTTAATCCTTTTCTTCTTGATAACTTTGTATGAAGAGATTTTATTCCTTCTTTTACATAAGATTTAGTATAATAAAGTGAATTTTGAGGTTGTTTCAAAATTATCTTGTATCCTGGTGGACAAATTGGATCCTGACATACAATTGGGATATCTAACAAAGAAATCATAAGATATTAATGTAATACAATGATATAATTTTTTATATTATCTTACAAACAATTTTTTTAAATAATTTCAATAAAAAAATTTAATAATAGATATTTAATAATAATAATAAGAGATAATAGATTTTTTAAAAATATTATTAAAATATCTATTATATCTCTTAAAAATTTTTTTAATACCTGAAGTTGACATAATAGTTGTGCTTTCTATTTTCATTGTTGTAATTTCTTCAGGTTTTGTTGTAATATTTGGACAATCTTTTTCATCATCTGGACAATCTTGTATTCCATTACACCATGAATTGTCATCAATACAAACATCACTTGTTGGACAATGACGTGTACCACTTGGACAAGATTTACATATGCAATTGCATAGTTCATTAATTACTGGTCTCTTTCCTAACTCTTGGCAAGGTTTACATTTTTTTGGATGACAGAAAGAAATGCCACCTAAAGTGCATATGCACTCTTGACATTCTTTGTTTACATAAATTGCACCTACACTATATAATATATGTTCAACTACACAAGGGCATTCCTGCTTAATAACACAAGTATTTCCATTCCACCAAAGAGATTCTTTACATTTACATATGATTTGATCTTTATTTTGCACTCCTTCGCACACATTACATTTTTCAAATGTTTGTGTAGTCATTGATGTTATTTCTAATTTCTCAGTTGTTGTTTTAATAGAAGGATAGGGCAAAAAGCAACCAAAAACTTCAAGTTTGAGACCTATCTGTTCATGCCATTTAATTGGTTGTATTTTTAAATATCTTGCATTCAACGGTTTGTCAAAATAATTCTTTTTGATAGTATTAGAGTCAAAATTACCTAAGAATTCCCTTTCATGACCATTATCATCCATAACTGGATTCCATTGATAATCATTGTTACTATAAAACACTTTATATATTGTGGTCCAAGTGCCTTCACCACCTTTAGTAGCAATTCCTGTTAAATTACGAGGTTCTAAAAAATCAATTTTTACAAACTGATGTGGATTATGTAATTTAGGATGCCAGATTTTTGGAGAAGATAATTTTAAATTTGGTAATAAATCAGTGGAAGAAGAGGATACTAAAATTTGATCAGAAAAAATTATTCCATCATCCAATCCCATTGGCTCATCACACATTGGTGTTATAACTTTTTCTGTGATTGTTGTAGTGATTATTGGAACAGTTTCTGTCAAAGGAATCATTGTGCTCAGCATTTCTTGACAACCAAGTAATTCTATTTTCATAGCTATACCATTATGCCAAGATAATGGATTGATCCTAATTATTCTAGCTTCAATAGGTTGATAAAACTTCTGTTCGACTAACTTGAATTGATCTATAGGTCCTCTAAATATTTGTGGTTTCTTCTTATCATCCATAACATAAGAAAATGAATGACCATCTTCTGAAAATAATATTCTATAACTGGTTACAAATTTATTTTCTATTGTATTGCCTTGAATAATGATGCCATAGATAGGTTCAGATTTCTGAAATTTTATATCTAACCATTGATCTGTAGTATCATATTCAGGCTCCCAAAATCCAATTTTCTTCAACAATGCACTTTTTGATTGAAAATTAGAATCTTTGATAGTACTAGCATCAAAAGAAACCTGGTTATCCAAGTATTGAACTAAAGGAACAAAATTATTGCTAATACAATAAGATGGTGGACTAACAGTACTCGGTATTATGAAGGTATGAATCTCAAATAAAGGAGAAATCGTTTCTGTCGATGATTGCGTATTTGATTGTTCAGTGGTCATATTGTTAATTTCAGTAAAACATGAAGATTTATCACAAGTGTAATAATTCTTTATACACTGACAAATTTCACATTCCGATTCCGTTAAAATAGCACCAGAAATAACTGGATACCCATTATGAGATCTACAACTGCAATCATCTTCATTCACGCAAGTCATTGCATCTCTCCAGAATTCATTTGGTTGACATTGTGGTTTCTCCAATGAAACACATCCTGCTACACAATCAGAAATACCATTGCATTTTCCTTCCTTTAATAATATATATTTATAATAATCGCAAACCTTATTACAATTAATGGCACAATCATTCCATATTTCACCTTCTTTACAAGTTTTGGATATTATGATATTTTTTTCTAAAGTAGTAGATGTAGTAGTTTTATACTTAATCTTTTTGTCACTTGTCCAGTCAATCTTGTTTGGTGTTATCTGTTTCATTGAACACTCTGGTCTTATTAATATGACAGTAGCTGGCCAGTCACATATTTGTGTTTGAGGATTATAAAACATATTTTCTCCACAGGATTTCTTTATAAATTCATTACCATTTAATCCAGGAGTACATTGATAAAACAAATGACAATCTGTAGGATGAGGTTTATTTGGAAATTCTATATTACATTTTCCAAATAAATCTGTTTCTGTTACAGTCGATATATCTAATTTTTCTGTGGTAATTGGTGAACATTGACATAAAACACTGATTTCAAAATCAATGCATGAGAGATTAAGATGTGATTGACAATAAAGACCATATTCTAAACTACATTCTACATCCAAACCAGTTTCTTTTGGTGTTAAATGATCATTTACTGACCTACATTTTATATCAATCATTTGGTTCTTATCACATATAGCAGATCCTTTAACATTCGATAAAATTAAAGTTGAAGGTAAAGGTTCAATATCTTTAAATTTCTTTCCCTTAATTGCTGGATCCTGATTTATCCAATCTGTCCAGCCATTCACACATTTTTGTGGTTCCTCTAATGGTATAGTACTTGGCATAATAATATTTGTGCAAGGTTCTCCTTTACATAACACTTTTCCACGACTACAATAACATGTTTGACAGTCATCATTCTTTATATTATCACCCTCATAATATGTTATCTGCAATACAAATCATTATTATCGAAAAGGAAAAATATTTTAATCTTGAATATTTAAATATCTTAATTATACCCCATTAATTTCAATACAAGGTGTTTTACAAATTTCTTTAGGGACACATTCTGTATAACTATCATTGCTGTATACTTGATTTTTAGGGCAAGATTTGATGGAACATCCTTCAACACAAATATCTTGAGAACATAAATGGGATTTATCATTCAAAATTATAAGATTATCGCAAGTTTCTTGAGGACAAGTTGTGATACAAGGGGAATATGAGCTACAATTCTCATCACATTGTATTGGACAAAGTTCTTGATTGCGCCATTTTATAGGAACTCCTTTTGCATTGCATTCTTGAGCATATGCTGCTAAAGCAGTACAAAGACATTCACAATCTCCTCCTAGAATAATAATAATATAAAATAAAATAAAAAAATAATATAAATAAAAATTATAATTATTTTTATAAATTTATATAACATTACCTGTATCACAACTACAACTATCAAAAATGCAATTGTGAATATAACTTTCAACTTCGACCTCAGAATGACAAGATTGAAATATTGATGATTTTAATATTCCACATTTTTGTGTAGCCCATAATTTTCTTTCTGGATGTTGAATACAAGGATCTTGGATATCTTTGGGCTCAGGACAAAATTCATTTTTTTTCCATGAATCTCCAAATAAATTAGCAGATACTTCTGAGATGCCACCCGAAGGTGTTTTGAAATCATCCTCACTATTATTGTTGTAATCACCACAAAGTCCCTTTGTACGACCTTTCCACTTAGGTTCTAATCTTATGTATACTCTAGTACCTATATCATTAAAATATTAAGAAAAATATAATAATAAAAAAGGATTATAATAATATATTTTTGAATATAAATTATTATAATACAAGGTTAAATATCTACAAGGTCATATTTTTTATTAAATTTATAATTAAAGTATTATAATTATATATTGTATTATATAATATATTATATACTAGTTTTAAAAAGAAAGAAATTGATTTTGTAAAATCTTAATTGAAAAAAAAAATATTAATTATTTAAAAATTATCATATTAAAAAAATACCTTTATCCCATTGTATAGTCAATCCCATATCCGGTACATTAATAAATAGAAATAATCCTGCTGTTCTCATAATGATTCTTTTAAAATTATCCAATGGAAGATTCTTTCCTCTGGTTAAAACAATTCTTTCAGAACTCTGATTACTTCCAATAGTAAGGGTAATTGATTTAGAACAAGATACCCCTGTTGTTCCACAAGGAACATTCTGAATAGATATATCAAAACAATCTTCTTGACTCAAGAAACCTTTCACTAAAATATAATCGCACAATCCTTGAAAATCGTAAATCTTACCATCAAATGTTTTGTAATGAGAATCTCCCCAGACAGAACAGATTCCTAATAATGTAGAAGTTTCAACAAATAAATTTTATTTAATGATTTATAGAACAAATAATTATTTATAATTTTTATATAGAACAAATATTATTTATAATGTTACCTGCGCATATTCTATCCGTGCATTTCCATGTTCCATTAGTACACTTACAAGTATTGCATTCGTTTTGTATAACAGATTCTTCTTCATAACTTTGACTTCCATGGTGACATGGACAAGTTTCTTCTTTAATGCAATTACCATTTGGTTCATTTAAAACATAACCAGATTTACAAACACAACCAGATTTACAAATTGATGGCTTCTGGATTGGTTTGTGCATGTTGTGACAAGTTCTAGGCTCTGTCTGAACACAATCAGTGATTTCTTGATGGTTACTTATTAAACATGAAGTTAATAAGTTCTTGACTGCTGGATATTTTACAATTTCATTTGGCATGGCTTCTCGACAGTTCCAGACTCCTCCTATTTAAAAAAATTTATGAAATTATAAATTCAATTTAATTAAAAGGCTAACATTTATTAGATTTATAAAAGTAAAACCTGCACAAGTACAAAGTTCAGGAAATTTATTTCCAGGTCTGATTTCTTTGTGCCCTGAATTAAATTCTAATCCTCCATAAGTACATGGACATTGTCCAATTGGAATACATTCTCCATGAATATCTAGTGTTTCTCCTTCTGGACAATTACATCCCTCTACACAATCTTGTTTACAGTTCTGATGAAAAGATATATCTCTACATGATCTAAAAATATTATCAAAAAAAATTTATAAATATCTTGCAATTATCAATATTTTACTAATATTGAATCATATATACCTAGTACAACTATTTCCACAAATTTGATAAATTTGACTTCCAGAACAATGAATTTTGCACTCTTCCACATTCTGGCGCCATAAAAGTTTTATTCCTGCAGTAGAACAATCTTTTGCATATGCAGCCAATATAGGACAAAGACAAGATTCAAGTTCAACTTTACAAGAACACATATCAAACAAACAGTCTTTGTAAAATGTATCCGGATCTACATACCAATGACAGTCTAAAAAGAAGAATTATATATAGCTAAAGTGAAAAATTTGTTATACTACACAAATTTAAATAATTTACCAGTAAAAATGTTGCTAAATAAATAAGAACAATATTGTTTCGCGGTAGCTCGTTTTTGTGGATTAAGATCACAAGGATGATCCAATTCCTTTTCTAAAACATTAGGACAAACTTCATCACACTTCCATTTGTTGGCAAAAGAAATTGCTGTGTTTTCAATATCACCCTCCGGTGTAATGAAATCATCTTTTTGATTCTCAGAAAATGTACCACAAAGTCCTTTAGTATTGCCTAATAATCAAAATATAAAATGAATATAAAAATATATAATATTTCATATAGATAAGAAGAATGAAAACTAATTAACCATGAAATTCAGGAGGAGCATTGATATAAATACGAGAAATTCCATCCCACCATATTTCTAAACCATTTGGCAACTGAACAATTAAAAATATACTGCTTGCAATACGTATTCTAATGCCATTCATAAGTGTAGGAAATACTGTTAATTCATTTCCATTGATTAATACTTGTCTATGCTGCTTTAATTTCATGGAAATATCTTTATAATTAATTGTAACAGTCTTTGTACATGATGGTGCATTAGAAGGAATAAGTCCCATATTCTGTAAGTAAAATTATAATCTTTATATGATATACTATTTTGCAAATAATAATTTATAAATAATATAAATATTGTAAATATACTTCTGATATTGCACCAGAACAGGGTACATTTTCACCTTCAATACTATAATTATCATCCTTCATTAAATAATACTTGCACTTTCCCATAAAGTCATAATGCTTTCCATCAAAAGTAACATAATGAGGATCTCCAATCACAGCACATCTGGCACTGCATTTTAGCTGAGTGCATATCCATTTTCCAGAAGAACATGTACAAGTATTACAATCTTTTTGTACAATTTTTCCAGGTTGAAATAGTTTTCCACGTAATCTACAAGGACATTCATCAGGATAAATGCATTTTCCTTCATGAGCTACTGTTCCTTCTGGACAAAAACAACCTTCTTCACAATTTTCTGTATGTAATTCCTTTTCTGTCCAACAAGATGATTCTATTTTTGGACCACATGGCATATATACTCGTCCATTATTACATGTCATAGCTATAATATTAATTATAAAACAATTAGTAATTTTTTTATCAATAATATATATTGAAAAAATTATACTTTAGAAAATTAACTTACGACAAGTATCATTATTTCTCCAACCAGACACAGAGATAATTTTTTTATGGGCACATTGTCTAATATATACATTCATAGTATTACAAGCACATTTCCTTCTATCATAATCCATGCAAGAACAATAATCCCATAAACAAGCTATCTGTAATTCGGAAACACTAATTGTATTGGAGCAAGCTTTAAATCGATAATCAGAAAATAATTTTGCACAAAATTGAATAGCATCTTTGGTGATTAATGAATCAGATTCGCAAGAATGTTTAATTGTTGGATATTTGTCACATGTTTCTGAAAAATAAAAATTAAAAATCACAACTAAAGAAATATATGTTGTATAATGTTTTTATATGTTGTAAAATAATAAAATAATAAAGTGCCTCCAATATCCTCAGTTCTCCAAGAAGTTGCAAATGATGCAACACTTTTAGTGTGTTTTCCATTCTTGCTTATTAAATCGTCTATTTTATCTCCATTCATGTTACCACATAAACCGACGGTTTTATTCCACATATTTTCGGCAGCTTCGACCTGTAGCATAAGAGCTCCATCCCATTTCAACTGAATTCCTAAAGAATCCAATATTACTAAGATAAAATGTGCAGACATTTCAACTCTTAATGTTGATAATTGTACTGGAATTGGAAGCAATTTTTTTCGAGTTCTAAATTCTGGAACACCTTCTTTATTTCGCAACAAAATATATTCCTTATCCTGAATATAGATCTTAATAACTCTAAAACAATCTCTCACTTCGCATGTTGGACTGTTATTTACAGTCACAGTAAACAATCTATTTTGTGCTTCTTGTACTAAAATATAAGAACATTCACTGTCAAAAGTGAATATACTATCATCAAAAGTTTTATAGTGTACTCCATTCCATGTAAAACAAGTTTTTGGGATTGGTTTCTTCTCTTCAATAAATAGCATATTATTTTCCAAAGGATTAAATATCATCTATTAATTAGAATAAGTTGTTAATATCAATTAATAAACTATTAATATTATAAATATTTCATATATGATTTTAAGATGATTTTCTAAATTATTACCATATTCGTAGTTATATTGGATTTATGATTACTATAATGTTCTTTAATTCCATAATTGCCATGAATCAATGGAAACTGGTTTGCATGAGGATTAAAAATATCTTGATAAGTCCAAGTATGATTGATTTCCTTTATATACGAATTATATATAGTGCCCAAAGAAATTATGTTCATATTTTCACTGTAATTGCATTGAGGAATAGGTTGAGGCATAAAAACACCTGTTTCGTAATTGCAAATGTATACAGAAGCTGGTGGAAATTCGAATTCCACTCCAGTAGGACAGTTTATAGTACATGAATAAGTATCATCTATATTTGAGCAAAAAAAGCCTCCATTGAAACCCATTTTCTCTCCATTACAGATGTTAGCAGCTATATTAAAATTAATTATTCAATTATTTAAATCAAATAATATTAAAATAATTAAATTATACTTACAATATTGACATTGAGATCCTCTATATGCTTGAGGACACTGACAAAGATTCGATGGAAGACAATTACCACCATTCTGACAAGGTGGTTCACAAACAGCTATAAAAAAAAAATATGGAAGTTTTACAAATATAGAATATAACATTTAAATGAGAACATTCTTTTATTTATAATTTTATGGGATAAGTTCTCAGGTCAAAATTACATTATTTGAGAGAAATTATAAAAAAAAATTCAAAGCATACGTTCACAATCAGGTATTGAGACCCAGTCTTTTCTGGTAGGTTCCCAATTTCCATTTTTGCATAAAAGATTAGTTACGGAAGTACCATCCGGAAACGTAAAATTCTTTATGCAAGATATAGTACATGACCTAATAAAAAGGATATTGAAACAATTAAATATTTAATATATTTTAAATAAATTCAAATTTGAAATTTTTTAGAACATACTGTAAATTGCATGTTTTATGTGCATTAAGCACTGGAGCAGGATAATTTAAACATGGTTTTTTCTCAAATTGACATTGTGGTCCAGTAAAATCTTCAGGACAATTACATTGATGAGGTGTAATACATACCCCGTTATTTAAACATTCTGGTAAGCAAATTGCTAAAAATATAAAAATACATTTTATATTTTTTATAATGAAAAGAATTTCATGATTTTATGATTTAATGGAACTCACGTTCGCAATGAGGAATAGAAATCCAATCTGTGCCATGAATATGCCATTCTTTGTTCATACATGTTATAGCTAATTGTGTCACTCCATTAGGAAATTTATAATCATGCTTACAAGTTGCAATACACCCACTATAAAAAAAATTTATAAAATATTTGAATATAATAAAAAAAAATTAGTTATTAATTTATGAAGAATTACCTATCTATAGAACATCTTATTTCTCCATTTATAGGTGAATCCGGTTGCTTACTACAACCTCCTGGAAATAAAAGCTGTTTTGTTTTACTTTTTATATTCTTCATATCTTCAAGTTCATAATTCAATTTTGAAATATCATTTAATGGGATAGTAGTCCTAAATAATTTAAATTATAATTAAATTCAATCTTAAAGAAGTTAAAAAAAGATAGAAAGTTACTTACTCTGTTATAGTCTAAATACTTACTCTGTTATGTCAGATTTCAGAAGATTATCTCCAATGACAAATTGATTAGAAATTGAAATGATTATAGCAATGTTAAAAAAAATTTTCCACAACATATTAATGTCTTTGATATATTATAATTAAAAAAAAAAGTAAAAAATCTTTTTAGTAAGTCTCCTCTCATAAAATATATGAATTAATACAGTTTTTCTTTTATATAAGCACCTTGAAAGGAAGCGGATAACCGATAATTAAAATCTGTCTTGATAAATAAATTCGACGAAATATATAGGTCATTAGTGGGATTGATATCAAGTTTAAAATTTGTAGATTAATAGAACTTTGATTCTGAAAAAATTAAGAATTTATTGTCATAGAATTAGACAACAGAATTACACAATAATTATTAGAAAATGTACATTAAAAATGTAATACATATAATACATATAATAATATGTAATGTTTATTAAAAATATAATATCAGGTACTATTATAATCCACTTGCAATTAAAAATTATTCTTTCAAATAATTTTTGTGCCCATCATTGCTTTCAAGAATAGAGAAACATGAAGATTGTTTCAATATATTCTTGACATATATTTAAATTGAATTTATAGTTTTATTATTAGAGTTATAAGCATTAATGAATTCTTAATTAGTTAGATAAGGCAACAATGGCGTAACAACGGAAATAGTTATCAAACAATACCACTTTGCTGTTCCTACATTTATCACATCAATGTAACTCATTAATAAACTATATAAAACTTGATAAACTTTTCAAATTTCCAACAATGTTATTTTCTAAAAATTCAATTGTTTAAATAATTTCAACAATTATAAAACTATATAATGTAATACAGACAATATTGATTTTTAAAATTATTAACAAATAATACATAATTATGTTAATATAAAATAGCTTTAAAAAACTTATTACATTGATAAAACACCATTATATAAAAATTATGGAAGAATTTATTTAGATTCTGAATCTTTAATCTGATAATTATTCTTAATTAATTGTTCTGGTTCAGAATATTTTGAGTGCCATATTTCATAATACATTTCACTAGAAATATTATTTAAATGTGTAATATTAAATTCTTCTTTTAATGCAACTTTCCATACCTGAAAACAATAATATTTGATTAATTTCAAGTTCTTTTTTATTGTAACAATTTTATAATAAGATAATAATTATACATCTTCATCTGATGTAGATGTTGTTATTTTTCTATTTCCAAACACAGCTTTCTTCTTTAAGACATAAAAATTATATAATAAATAACTAAAAGTATACATTTTTTCAGATTCTTCTATATTAAAAGTAACAGACATAAATGAGCAGCACTCATTTTTTATTGGATACAAAGCACGAGTCCAATAAGCACTAGTTTTAACAACACCCCATAATAAAGATTGCAAAGAATATCCATGGAAGGTGCCTCTCTGATACTGATCTCTTGTATCAGAAGGATAAATTCCTATAGAAGCCAAATGTCTGGCTGAAAATAATTAAGAATGACAATTTATTTAAAGCTTAGATGAGATATATTACAGATTATAAAATATTTACCAAGATATGGTACCAATAGATTACAGATAATAAAATATTTACCAAGATAATAATCTTCCTGTTTCCAATATTTGCCACTGATTATACATTTCTTTGAATTATCAAACATATTAATTAGTTTTTTAAGAACTCCCATGCTAATTACATATCCTGCATTAGCAACATTATATGGTTGACCCCATAGAAGTATTGCATGACCTAGATAATAATCCTGAGTATGATTTAATGGAGCAAGCATATAACGTAAATTTTCAAGAATCACTAATGTATCATCTTTTACAAAGATAAGCCATTCTAAAGTTTCATTATTTCTCCAAATATAATTAAAAGCTTCACAAAGAAGTTGCCATGAGGATACTAATTTTATTTCAAAATTTATAATAGGCACTTTGATATCTTTTAATTGACCAAAAAAGTATATTCTATTACAATGTTTTCCCCAAGTATTTTGGATAGCTCTAGCTAATTTAATTTTTTTTACAAATACAGCACAAGTGATGTGAACATGTGATTTCAACCAATTAGATTCTAATTCCTCTTTTTTTTCAGATCCATAAAGATAAATATCCATATCAATATTACTTAATATCAGTTTTTTATTATTCAACCATTCACTATATGTTGATTTATTCCAACTTTGAAAAATAATCTCTTCGTTGATCCATGTATCAGACATGAACCATTTAAAAAGAGCATTCTTACTTGTAGAATATAAATTTAATGTAGATTTTTGGTAATCAGAAATGTTGAAAAATAAATGTTGATTAATAAATAAAAATATTGCAAAGAGAAAACCAATTCCAAATCCAATCAGAAACACGGATCGTAATTTAAAACAGTGAAGACACATCTTACAATTTTGACATTGATTTAATGTAATACATCTCTATTATAATACTTTTTTTTTGAAATGTCCATTTATGATCTAATAACATTAATTGACTCTTGTTAAATTCATAAATACTCAATTGCATACATTTGTATGACACATCTATTAGATCATTTTAATCATGAGCTTTACATTTTAAATTATAATATCTAAAATATCAAAAAATAAAAATAATAAATAATATATTACTATAAAAATTATACAAAAGAATTGTCAAAAAATTGTTATTACGTTTCTTATGTTTATTTATATTGCTAATCATTTTATTAATAAAAAAACTAAGTTAGGAATTGCAATAACGTTATTTTCTTGTGAAATATACTTTTCTTTTGTACTTTTGTATAACTTTTTAAGTAAAACTGAACGCTATAATAAATTAGGTCAACAGGTGGAATTATATATATACTATTATACGTGACATAACCAATCATTTTGATATT
>NW_006263308.1:1149430-1156841 GCF_000469605.1 Apis dorsata | reverse complement strand
AATTAATATATATATGTATATTATTTATTTAGATGACTATAAAATATTTTTCATAAAACATTTTACTTTTAAAAAATTAATTACTC
Source organism: Apis dorsata (assembly GCF_000469605.1). NCBI lineage: Eukaryota > Metazoa > Arthropoda > Insecta > Hymenoptera > Apidae > Apis > Apis dorsata. The sequence continues at coordinate 1,156,755 of NW_006263308.1, read as the reverse complement.
GCAAATTTTTATGTAATATTAATTACCTATAATATTGATATAGAGATTTCAAAATAAACTAAATACGTATTTATAAAAAGATAAAATAAAATATAATAAAGAATAAAATAAAAAAATTTTTTAAATTTTAAAGATAAATTATTTTTATTTATTATTATAAAGAAAGGTTAAAACTTAAGGTTAAAATTCTTTACAATATATAATTACAAAACATAGTTTTACATTTAAGAAATGAATCACCATAATATAATATAAATGCTTAATATCTATTTTTTGTTTTTTGTTAGCCAGGTACTGTGAAAATATTTATCTTATACAATAAAAATTTATAAGATGATTAATAATTTCACAATGAAATTCTTAGAAAGTAAACGGAGATCTATTTATGTTTTTCTACAGATAAATTATAATTATATCTTTAGTTTTAATATTTTTTGTTATAAATACCATAAAATTTATAAATAGTAAATTGTAGTTTTAAAAATTGAAATATGAATTTTAAAAAGTCAAAGATTACAATTTTTTGCAAATTTGATTAAAAACTAACTTTTCCACGAATTTTAAAGAAACCTAAATTATTTCTGTTATGTACTAATGCACCTACACCAAAATAGTTTTCTATGATAATAAGTCCATTTCTTACATTACAATCTGATGGCAAAAAATCTTTAATACATGATTGGAAATCTTCAACTTTGAACTTTGCCTTCTCAACTTCAGATCCTATAAATAATCAGTTTTGCAAAAAATTATTGATATAGTTGTATAAATAAAATATATTTACCTTTATACCAAAATAATGGATGACTAGAATAAGTAAGCCATGGTATATCTTTTGCAAATGGATTCCATTTTTTTATTAATGGTAATGGATTGCCTCTATTCCACATCAATCTTATTCCAGACATATGCCTTTTCCTGAAAATTCAATTTAAATTTTGTATAGCAATTATTACTTTTATTTTAATTATTATATTTAACATCTAAAAAAAAATATATTTGAAACATAAGTATTATATTTTTACTAAGCAGAAATTAGCAAGCATAAAAATAAATAATAATGATGAAATAAATAAATTGTTTTAATATGTAATTTGCATTTCAATTAAAGGAAAATTATTTAAAGATAATTACATGAATTTAGAATATACAAAAATATTAATATTGTTAACAAAAAGTAATAAAATAGTGCACAGCAATTCTTTTTAAAATAAGAGAGGTCTTTGCTTTACATAAAAACACAGTGTACCTAGGTTCAAACTGTGCAAGACCTGTACAAGAAACAAGAGAAGACCACTCTTGACGACCTGCACAATGAATTATTGATGATACACCCTCAGCCAATCCACTTAATCGTCTAAAAATCGTTCATAAATTTATAAAAAATGAATTCTAACTATGAATTTTTTATCTATAATTTAACTGTAAATTTTTTTTGTGAATTTTATAATGATACTTACGGTGCTAGAGATGAAGGAGGATAAACTAATTCACCCGAAACAAGTGTATCAATTTGCAATAAAGGTATTCGATTATATTCTAATATTTTTAAGGAAATGAAATCATATTTTATTGAATAAATAGCTTTGTTAGTTAATATTACTAATCTTTCCTTTTCAATATCCCACAGACTTATTCTATAAATATTTTTTAATATTAATCTATATATTACATAATAATCCAATAAAAATTTCTTATATCAAATCTCCTACTCTGTCAAAAGCCAGCTTCCAACAATATCCTTCTCTTCTTCATTTATCAAACTTTCCTGACAATCTTTTAATGCTCTATCAACAACTTCATTTCTATCAGAGAAAAATGAATGAGTATCTATATGCTTGAAAGGCATATTAGATACATCTCTTGTTGATGGAATTTGATTTGAAATATATGCTTCATTTTCTCTGTTCTTTTTTGTAGTATCTACACCTTTTAAAAAATTAAAAAATGAATATATTAATATATTAAAATTATAAAAAGATAATTTCACAAAAATCTAAATGATCAAAATTGAAAAAAATAAAAAATATCACCTTAATTTCATTAAGATAATAAATTCATAGAAATATTATAATCAATGCTATAAAATATTTACCAGCATTTTGAATGTTAAATTCGTTACTATCAAGTTCTTTAGTAATTTCTAATGTAGCTGTTTCGAAATTTCCCGGTGGTCCTTCATCGAAATAAGTTTCATCCATAGTTACAGGTTATGACTCTTCTATCTAATCAAGAATTTCTTTTTCTTTCGTTATTTACGTTAGATTTAAACAATTTCTAAAATATATCTAAATTAATATTTTTTTTCGTTCAATAACTTCTGTAATGTTAATAAATTGCACTTATATTATATTATTTAATAAATTGCTATGAATAGTTTGACATTTTAAGTAATCGTAAGAAGCGCCATATTTATGAAATTTATATTTACTGTTGATAATATTATCTGCAAATAAGAAATTTGTGATTTTCCTATAAAGGAAAGATAATGTTGATTATGCATGAAAAAAATGTAAAGGAATTATTATAAAAAATCTTTAAATATGTTGAGAAATTATATTCATTATATTTATAATAAAAAACAATGTTATCGAACAAAAATAGGATTTCTTTATTAAATATCATTGACAATGTGAAAATTTCAAAGTATAACAAATCTAGATAATCGTTGTATACATTGTTAATACGTTGATTGTTATTTGTTAATTATTATACATATATATATATATATATATAGGCATTAGTTTTATAAAAATTATATTTGAATAGAGTTGATCATTTTGAACTTTACATATCTGTACAAATTTTTTAAATTATATTCTTTTATTATTTTTTATTTTCGTAATATTAGAAGAAGAATGTATGGTTAATAATACTTAATGATATAACTATGTTATCTTTATACAACGAATGACATAAAAAATATATAGTTTATAGTCACAAAGAAAAAATAATCTATAAGATATCAAACATGTTAATATAGAAAATAAATATCCTATACTACTATAAAAACTTTGGTTTGTATTATTTTTTCTATTTTTATTTCTATTCAGCTTTAAGTAGTATTTATCCCAAACAAATGAATTTATTATATCTTACACTCATCAACAATATATATATAAATATAAATATATACATATATATGTATATATATCATGTATATATATGTGTATATATATCATGTATATAATGTATATATATGTATATATATATATGTGTATGTGTGTGTATATGAGTGAGTGAGTAAGTGTGTGTGCGCGCGCACGCGTGTGTGCTTGTGTACACATATATACATTCTATAAAAAAATTTGGTATTTTCTTTTCAGAATTCCTGCTTGATTTTACTTGTACGTTAATATACAAAATGTGTTATACATGTATGTATGTGCTATCTGTGCGATAACTTAATATTTCTTTTAAAGAATATTGTCTGAATTGCCTTTATATTCGAATTTTTTTGCAATGAAATGGTGTTTTGCATCAGTCTTATTATCAAATTAGTTTTAAGCGTAATAAGGCATTATTACATATGTTATTGAAAAAGAATAAAAAAAAAAAAAAAAGCAAGAAGTATACAAGAAAACCAAAAAATAAATTAGCATACAGAATATACATTATTAGCCAAAAATTTGGATCACTTATTTGTTTTTAATTATTTCGGAATTAATATTGAAATGAAAATATTTTAATGCATTAATTTTCCATAAAAATTTTTTGTAAAAACATAGTGATTCCAAACTTTTGTCAAATACAAAATAAATGTTCATATATGATTGTTTGTAACTACTTATAGTACTGTACATCATCTAACATATTATCCGAAGAAGAAAGAGTCAAGCTACGTTCTTCGTGCATTCCTTTAGCGTAATTAATTTGCTGCGATACCTATAATAATAATAATAATAATAATAATAATAAATTGAAATAATATATTAATAAATATATTAATAATGAATAAATAAATTTTATATACTAACTCTTTTGGCTACTTCTTCATTGTCACACCGAACTTTAGGTCTTCTTAGAAGTTCTGGACCGTCCATGTTAACGGTTATTGTTGAATCTGATCTAGATATTAATTCAATATAGTATAAAGTAACACCATTACTTTCTAGCTTATGCATTGGTTGACAATATAATAAGTCCGCTAGACTGACTTCGGTTACAACTCCTTTGGTACCTCCGGAAATCACTCGAACTCTTTCATTAGAAACAAGAATTCTTAGATTCTCCGTTCCACTACGTAAACACTCATATGCCACAAATAATTCTGAATAATTATGTTCATTTATTATATAAAGAAATTCTTGGCCCTCTGCTTGTTGACGATTATAAGGTGGTAATAGACCAGCAGAACCACTTGCCACACGAGGAGGTCTATCACGTTTTGGTATCGTACGATGAGCACTGAAGATATTGTGGAAAATAAATATTATATATTATGTTATATATTATATAACATTACTAAATATAATCTAGAAGATATATACCTTCTACTAGTTTCTCTTACAGCAGTAGCAGTTTCTGTGGCAAGATCTAGAACTCCTACAACAGGTTTCGTAATAGTTCCGACAACTCCTTTACCAAATCCAGCAAAAAAACCCTGGAATTATTTATATATTCAATTAGTTTATCACTTTTATTTATAATTTTAAAGAACGCACAGGAAATCCTTCATTTGTTGCTCCATCATATGTTTGTTTAAAGATGCTAGTTACTCCTCCAAGCAATCCAAAGCCAAAGCCTTTTAATCCAGCTACTAAATGATCACTACTGCCTGCAGTATTAGCTCGAATTCTCTGTCTAGCTTCTTCATGCCTTTCATCCATTATTACTCTTCCTAATCCATCAGAAAGAGACTCTGTTACTTTGGCAGCAGAATTTGATATACCATGAGTAACATTTTTTACTAAAGTTTTCACACTTCCTTCATAGATTAAACCAGAGACTCCTTCTGTGACATCATTCACAAAACCTAAAGGATTACCTAAAAAGTCCACCGATCCTAATATCACGGCAGCTTGCCATTTTAATTCCTATAAAAAAGAAAATATAATAACTCGAAATAAATCAATAAATAAAAAATTGTGATGATTCATACATCTTTATAGTGTTTTATAATGGAATGTACTAGGAATTGAGTGCTTTCAAATGGATGTTTTTTAATAAATGGTTCCAGTTCAATGGTAGCATCTTCAAATTTAATCAATGTTAAACCTAATTGTCTTTTTATAGCTTGAAGATGTCGTGGTAGTTTTGTTGTAGTGAGCACACTTAATTTTACCTGTGTATAAGAAAATATGTAAAATATTTTTCGTTTTATAAATAATTTTAATTTGTAAAACTAACCTGACTAGGAACAATCTTTAAAGCGCCAAAATAGTATCGTTTAGCATGTGCAGCTGATACTTCGGAAATAAATCTCTGAGCTTTGAAATCATTCTCATCCATAAGTACTTCCAATTCTGATCTACCTGCTCCAACAAAGGCAACCAGTTTCAATATTAATTTCTCTTCTAAATGTATACATAGTGGCTTAATGCTCACTACAACATGTTTATATATTTCTGCATTTTGATTTTTCGATTTTAATTTTTCTGCAACTACGTGTATAGCTGGTCTATGCTCATTCTCAGCTCTAGTTGGACGTGTTACGTAAAGAACAGAAGTACATTGTGCTTCAAAAAGTTGATTATCAATTTGTATATCCTTCATACTTAAATCTAGAGTGGTATTAATAGGAGTTTGAACTAATTCCAGAGAAATACCGGCCATACGAATAAACAATAACTCTTCAACTGGTCTTCGAGAAACAATTGATAGTCCTAAGCCAGTTATTAAGCTAATTTTTAATTCTAATTCTCTAGAATTAATTTTTTCTGCATCACTGTTTATTTGTGTTGGTCGGTGACTGACTGCAATATGGGACCAATCACGTTCTTCTAATAAAGCAAATGTTTTCTTCTGAAAAAAAAAAAAAAAAAACATCAGAAATTGATATATTATTATCTTTAAAGTTTCAAAGATATAGAGAGATCGTAAATTATTATATTTAGCGATATTAATTAATATTAAAATAATATTGTAACTTTAAATAAGAAAATAGAAAAATTACTTTTAATTTTAACTTAATTCATTTAGTAAGAATTAAATTTCAATTTTATTTATTTTAATTTAAATATTAAAAAAACTTTAAATCCTTTGAGAACTTTTGTCGAAATTTTTATTATTATTAATTTACTAATAAATTATTATAAATTATTATTATATTATATTATATAATAAATTATTATTAATTTACTAATAAATTGATATGTTTAATATTTTGATTATTTTAAAGAATTTTAATTTTTTATAATCTACTTTTATTATTATTATTATTATTATTATTATTATTATTATTATTTGTAATCCATTCCAAATTGACATTCTATGACGCTTTCGAATGACTTTTTATCTCTTTTAAATATTTTAAGTTTTTATTTCAACAATAAAAATATAAATAATTATTTATTTCTTTAATATTATGACCTTATTATATTACTATATTCTATTATATAATTGTCCAATATTCATACCCTTTCTTTGATATCTAACACTTGTAACACTCTTGTTGGACCGTCAGTAGTTACTGTAACAGACAAAAATCCAGATCCTGGTCTCAGTTTTTGTCTACCAACACGTTGTTCAATTGGAGGAGGATTAGTGTGCGTTTGAGGACCTAATACTGCTTCACTCCCTAAAAACATATACAAAAGCTGCATACATGTATATTCCTATGAAGATCCAGTTGCTGTATCAAGAATTCAAAATTAAAATAATATTTCATGCATTTTATTATCCGATGAACGTAGCGTTAATAAAATAAAAAAACAAGCAAAATTCGAGCACATAAGATATTTATAATTGATGATTTTAATGTACTCCGAATCTATACGTACACATTTGCCAACGGGCGACACTGCCGCCTGCAACATTATCATTATGAGTATAAATTTACAAGCATAATATAATTTAGATAATAAATGGAGAAAACAGTTTAATTTGATATTAATTTATCCAAATTAAATAATATAAAATATTGATTCATATAAAATTACAATTTACTTGCATTGAAATACATATTTTTTAACTTTAACGATAAATAGAATTAATGAAATATCGTTTTTTATTAAATGAAATTTTAATTTACATGACATAATGATAGTATCAGTAATTTCGTAAGCGAATTAGATATATGGTAACAAGCTGTGGCAAATAAAATAAAAAGATATGATAATGAAAAAATTATTTACTTACAAAATTATTCATAAAACTTAAAAATT
>NW_006263308.1:1111965-1149197 GCF_000469605.1 Apis dorsata | reverse complement strand
AAATATAAAAAATTTAAATAAAAATGATATAGATGAATGAATATACATGACTAAAGAATAAGATTTAATATAAGATTTAATAATTGTTCAAACCTTCATGTAATCCCATGAATCCATCTTTCGATTGCACACACATATTTTTATGTGCACAACACAATCGTCCATCATCTGTGAATCGCCAAGTTTGTGTAGATCTCCTTCGGGGATCAGGTTTCCTTAAGGCAAGAGCACAATAAGTGAATGGTTGAGGTGCTGTGCCTGCTATATCTAATACTAATACTGTCTCTGGAACTTTTGAATGTTTATCTCTAGGTGGACTAGATCCTATTAATTTATAAAAAATTATTAAACTTTAAATTGCAAGAAATTGCAAGAAATTTAACAAAGTTATTATACCTTCATGTTGTAATTGACCATCTCCAGTCATTCTCCATAATTGAGATCTAGCTCCATATTGTTTTCTCCGCAAAGCAACCCAACCACCAGGACCAGCTTCTAAAACTAATCTCTGTGTTTCAACATCCAAAGGATCTAAACCACTTTCTCCTGTTCCCAGATCACAATCATTTTTAAAAGTTCCTGTTTTAAAAAGATCATGAAATATATGTATAAGATAAAAATATATATAATATATATTCTACAGAAAAATATAATTTACCCGTAAAAGCAATATAAATAAAATTTTCATAAGTCAGAACTCTGCCTTCTCCAAGTATATTTAAATCATATGTAGCTGTCACACCTCCTGGTGCAGTTAAAACCAAACCAGCAGATTGTATGGGTTCGTCTAATGCATATGGTACAGAGGAATGTGGTCTGACTGTCCATTGCAAGTTATCGTGTACAGTAACCTACAAAAATAATCTTGAAAATAATTTCTAATTAATTCAGTTACATTGACTTAGCAAATAATATCTAATGATAATGTAATTCAAAGCATATTTTATATAATTTTTTGATTAATCACCTGATTCACTACTAAAGGCACCTCTGAAAAATTGTCCACTCTTATAGGTGGTGGCATAGTATCTGCATCAGTGAATACTATAAAGTAGGTACTTTCTTGCAAAACCACGTCTACACGAAGAAAATACATTTTTCCCGTCGTATCCCTGATATTAATTGTTAATGAATAATTATCATCCAATTTAATACCACCTGACCATATACAATCTTTAACATCCATGATGCGAACACAAAACAATAAATCTTTATCAAGACGTGGCCAATGAAATGGCATATGACAGTCAGGCATGATTTTAATATATGTTGCTTGAGCATCTGGATGACTCTAAAAGTGAAAAGCAATGAGACAATACTCTAAAATAAAATCAATTTCCTATTATTACTTACAATTGTCGTGGTGAAACATTTTTGGGCTAATTCCAAAGTAGAACTCGATTTATTATGTAACTGATATCTAGGAGATAATGTGACTACAGTTGTGGCTCTGTATTTTCCTCTAGCTATTCTAGTAGCGACACTAATTAGATATACTATGTCAGGTCTACCATCACGTAAAGATATTCTAAGACGATGTACCTAAAGACATAATTCATTTATATTTTTCTTTTATATTTAACAATATTATATATTTAATACTTATATGTTTATGGACCTGTATTCCAGGTTGCAAATGAAAATGCTGAGACCATTGTGGAATTCCTTGAGGATGTACTGAAGTACCAATTCTCACTGATAAAGTTCTACTGGCTTCTTCATCACTAAAAGAAAATAACAAAGGAGCTACCATTCTGGCTTTTTCATTTTCTTCAAATTGTCCAGCTGCCTCCATACCAACTCCTTCTTGTCTGAACACCAATGGTAAACCAGTTTTATTTATAATCCAATATGGTGCAGTAATGTTAATTTGTACAGCAGATCCTTTTTCTATATTAACAGCTGCATGAAGATATAATATTCTTCCAGAAGAATCTGTTAGTCTTAAACGAGCAGTGAAAGAATTTGTATTTGATGGCAACAATATCTAAAAAACATAAATTTTAAATATTAATAATTTTTTTTAAATAATTTTAAAAATTTAAATAATTTTAAAAAAAAAATATTAAAAAAAGAATTTTATTTACTGTTCCTGATCCAGGATATCCATCTAGCTGTATAATGATTTCTAACTGTTCTTCAACATTTACAGAATGCAAATCTGCACTATCACCAGGCAGAATTCTCCCATTTTCTATACCAATTTCAAATAATAATTCATGAGGTAATAAATTAGTCAATGTAAGAGGAGCCATCAATGTTATAATATGTGCTGGCAACATTTGACTCATATCTAATGGATAATTATCTCTCATCATTGCTATACACATTCTATAAGACAAGCAATTTAGAAACATTTATTGATTAATAATTAATAATTTGTTGTAAATTGTAATTAATAATAATTGTATATTTTAAAACATACCTAAATATATTATTATGATTAGCTCTACATGTGATACGATTCTCTATAACTTCTAATGGCTTCTTTACTACAGTCCAATCAATTGTCTCAGTACAGTATTGAAACAAATTGTTCAAATTAATAGGTCTTAGACACATTTGTACACCAGTGTGCGTTAAGGGGACTGATATCGTAGATTGTGCAGGTACTTGAAGAATTCTGTCGCTAACAGACAAATTTAAAGGCAAATCTAAAAAAAAATGTGAAAATAGAAATTCAATTAATAATAATTAAATTCATTTTGTACATGCAACCTACATCCAAATTGATTTAAAGATTTCTCCATTTTGATTTCTACTGTGTGTTTTAATTTATTAAATATTTGTAAAGCTGATCTAACAGTTACTAATTTTCTAGCTGATCCTTCTAATTCAACAGCAAATACTATTCTAGCCTTTGGCATTAGCATCTGAAACTGAAAAGAGTTATTTAGATATAAATGCAATTTATATCTAACAGTTAGATAACATGCAACAATTTATTACAAATAATAAAATAAAAAACTTTACATACCAATGTTGTATCTATTTGTATTCCAGTGATATTTGTACTTGCATGACGAAAATATATTCCAACACGATCAACTGTAACAGGATCTACAGGTCTCCATCCATCCACCAATACTGTGATCTGATGTCGTCTGATAGTATGTGTGGCATGATGTCTTAATTTACCTCTTCCTTCAAAAGTAAATGGAACAGTTTCACCTGGAGGAACTTCAAGCCATGTATCATCTTTCTTAAAGTTATTTTTAGCTTTGAAATTTTGTCCTAAATTTTTGGTATCATCTGCAGCAGCAATAATCGTTTTAAACCATAATTTACAACCTGTTTCATTTTTTAATGCAAAGGGAATGAAAGGCATTCGACGCTTATATGCTTGTCCATTACTTGGCTTATTCACATTAATATCCTTATTGGAAATTAAATAGAAATCCTGCATCCAATTGTTTTTAACCAATTCTATTAATTCTATCAATGTTGAAGTTATATTAACATCAACAGAATCTTGAGAATCAATAGACATTTGTAATCTCTTTGCATTAAGAGAATTAGTTAATATCTGCTCCCATTGGATAGTAGCACACCAAGGTTCAATAAAAGGTTCCCAACCACTGAGTACTCTGTTATAATAATCAATATTAAAAGTAGCAGATATTAAACCAGGTCCTATGCGTTGTTGTCTTAAATTGAGATCCAGTAAAGAAATCTCCAACAATGGTACATCAGCATCTCTACAATCATCTATGATACATATTCTTGCACAAGATGTTTGTAATTCAATAACGTGAAAAACAGATTCGTTATTTGTATTAATATCTGAATAAGGTACTGCATGTTGTGTTAACCACAAAGCTGCTTCATCTAATTGACCTTTACAGAGATTCAAAGCAGCTCTACAGTCAGCATTGGTAAATCCAAGAGCCATCAACTTCTGTACTTGTTTTTCAATAGGTGTCAATACTTCACTGGAACGCTGTTTAGCTACTAAAGTCTGTTTTGGTAAAGAACTGAGCATTCTGGAAAACATGGTCACATCATGGTAACTTAATCTTACACATAAAGGTTGTAACTGTATTTCTAAACATTTATCTAATGTTAGATCCAAACTAGCTCCAACAGGATCTATTATAGATAATGCAGTCTCTTCTTCTAATCCTAAAATACAAGAAAACAATTCGCAATGAGAGAGATTACAAGAAAGAGGTTTTTCACCTTCTTGTGGTACAGATCTATAAGAAAGAACAGCTGTATTTTTCAGAATAACAGCATTTGTATCACGAATTGATGTATTTTCTACAATAACTAATTCTGAATCAGTAATATTGATTTTTAATTCAAATGGAGTTACACTTAAAGTGTTATTCTCATTTTCTTGATTGTTTTCAGTATTTATTTGTACAATTCCAAGAATGGGTTCTGGTTCAATAGAATTCAACATTAAAAAATCTCTTACAGCCTCCCACCAATCTAAAATAGCAGTTAAACGCATGCTATGAACTAAAATAGTTGTAGCTGCATTTGTTTTACGTCTTCTATGGTGTACTTCAGCTTGGACACGATTTTCATTTTTAGAATTTCTTAGAGGCTGTAAAATACTTGTGAAAACATTAGATTGTTTGTTAGTAGGTTCATCCTGAAATCTCATATCCATAATTAATATTTCTTGAGATACTAAGTCAATATCTTGTGATCCATCACTCAATGAATCTAATGTCAGCCTGGATTTTATGAAATTAACACAAGCTAAAGCTGCAATATTATGATTTGGATGCAGTTTTACAGTAACATTTACTAATTCCAAAGTTATGCATGATTTTTTCCAAATTTTCTCCTTATTATCCAGATTAACTATGGAATATTCAACAGTTTCGTTTAGATCTTGCATAAACTGACGCAAATCATCCAAATTTTCTCCGATGTTATAAGAAAGTAAACCTCGAATCAGCATGTATTGAGCAGGATCCAAAGCACAATCCATCGTAGATAGTGTTCCATGAATGCTCAAATCAGGAATCTCTCTACTAATATAAATATCTAAATTTCTTTCAATGCGTAATTTCAAATGGCACATTTCAGTAAGCAAAGATGATCCAAGTTTCTTAATATGAAAACCTCCAATAATTATAGTATCCATATCGTTATCTTGATCATCACATTTTACTCGTTTAGCTGCATAAATATCCATATTAACTAATTCAAGAAGCATTATATCTAACATGCATTGATTTATTATTTCTGAAACTTCAAATCTATTATAAGCGGTAAGCTCTCCCAAATCCAATAATATCATTTCGTCTGATCTGGAACTAACTGGCAATAGAATTACTGGTGCACCAGCTTTTAGTTCTAAGGACAATCTCATGCTTCTTTTGTTGGTATCAATTATAGCTCCAACTCCAGCTCTCAAATTAGCCATAATAGTCCAAAGTTGAGAAAAATGACTAAAGAATGCTTGAAGTTCTGCTATAAATCTTTGAGTGTGTACATAATGTACTGCAGACATTTCTAATTTTAATTGAGCATCGTAAGGTCGTTTTTCAGAATCTACATAACTAGAATATTGAAAATTCAGAGCTTTTCTACCAGATGAAAGAAATCTTTCTCTATAAAATCTTCCATGAGGTGTTAAGTCTAATAAAGACATTGATCCCAAAGATCCTGATACTTTTGTCTTTCCATTTGCTTTCAAAATATGCATATTAGCATTGGATACATTAGCTTTAGCAATTTCTTTTTCAGATTGTATCAAAACTAATGTTAGAGATCTAACTTCTATTTCAGTTTCTGAACGCAAAGGCAAATTATCTGTTTTATCCAATTGATCTATGTCAATAGAAGCCTGGTGCATAGTAACTTTTGGATTAATTCCTGAGGGACCAGCAAATCCAAAAAAATCAAATACCACCATCCAGGATTCAACATTGATGATTAAATCCAGGCAACTAAAATCGACAGTGACAATTTTTTGATGAAATTGATCTTTCATTGATTGATGACAATCTGGTTCAATTATAGTAATGCTCATTAATACCAAATTCTCTTCAGTGGTCGATGCACCGGGTGATGGAGGTGGAGTATTTGGAGTGTTTGCTAAAGAAATTGGTTTCCTACGCCAATGGGCAGGAATTGTTCCATACAGAGTATCAGTTTCCAATCTGTCAGGTAAACTTCCACGTCCAAATTCGCTTCTAATTTGTTGTACAAACGCAAAATTAGGACAGGATTTAGAAACACCAGCTGGAAGTTTAGCACGAGTTGGCGCTGAAGACTGCATCATACATCGATGTCTCGAGCCAATAGGACACAAAAGATCTTCCATAAGAAGAGATCGTAATGCAACTTGGATTGTAGATTCATTTTTTTGTAATTTCTCATATTTTACTACGAAATCTCTCATGGATAATTCAACTAGAGGCTGTTCCTGAAGACCTTGTTTCAGTTCTACACCTAAAGTTGGTAATTCAAATAGAACTTTAATAGAGAGATCGAGTTTTTCAGAATAATTTGATACTTTGCTCATTGTTTCAGATTTCTGAACAATTGGTATTGTAACTGGCATGGAAAAAAGTCTATTTGTAGTATCTAGTAATTGTTCATACTGTTCTCGAGACAAAGATACTTTCAGTGGCGTCATCACGATTCCATGGACTTGCACAACTGGATTGTTAGAAAATTCATTATCAAGCAAGAAACTAGGACTTTGTGCTAATGTATTCTCCTTTTCAACCACAATTTTTAAAATAGTATCATGTAAAATTGGTTTGCCTGATTCTTTACAGCAATAAATTTCTTCGGCTCTTAAAGGAAGATTGTTATGAATTTGTCCAATATTGGCAGATATCTCTAATGAGTATAAATTCATTTCCCTAACTTCCAGAGTTAATTTATGTTTTGCCATGGAAGTTGAGTGAGGTTCATGTTGTAAAGACATAGTACCAAGATGTGCAACAAAAACTTGTCTACTATGAGATGAACGTGGAATTACTAAAACGGGACTATTTAATAGGATATCTAATTTTAAAGATAAGCTTCCTGAATTTTCTAAGTCCATGGACAAACTTGGTAAACGTCTACGAGGTGGAATAGACCAATCTTCTGCATTGACCAGACCTATGGCCATATCTGTGGCAGCTGCACTGATTTGTCTTGCAAGATTACTTAAATATTGTTTGAATTCATCGGCACAGGAACGTAATTCTGATAATAAATGAGGAGCGTGAGTATACCAAACACTACCTATACGGATGGTTAAATCTATTAAAGTTTCCATTCCGTCATGTTGCTGTGTATTTAATTTGGAACATCTATTGGCTGAGAACCGTAAAGCTTCTGGCTGATCAGGAAAACCAGTGAAATATTCCAATGAATGTTGAGATGGCTCAGCTATTGGATCTCTTCCAACACTAACGATTCTTTGATGTGTTTTACCAGTTAATGTTTGATCCAAAATCTGTAAGCCTCCAAGTGAACCAGAAATGGAAGCGTTTATCGCCAAGGTAGCTTGTATACGAGCATCACACATTGTAGCTGTGGCAATTTTCTGACCCACTAAATGATTATCCTGCATCACTGCTCTTAAAAGAAGTACATTTAATCTATGAAAATCAAAAGTTATTTCTGTTCTAGTCGAAATTTTTAGCTCTATGGTTTGATTAGAAAAAGACTCTTGTTTCTCAATATATCCTGCCTTTATTTTACGAGAAGGAAATATTCTTTTAAAAAATCCCATAAGTTCTACTATGGTTTCTTGATTGGCAATAATATCCAAGTTATTAAATTGAATATTGGCTACTCTTAGAGTTTCTAATGTATCATATACCAGAGTCAATTCAATTACAATCAGAGCTTCAGAATCCATTTTATCCAGTTCAATTAAAGAATTATTTCTGGGAGATTGAGCATTTTTTGCTTTGCTTGCTAGATTAGATAAAGCATTAGTCAAAGCAATTGGAGAAGTTAATCTTCTTGGCATATTAAGATCAGGAGAACCAGGAGAGACTGGAGAGACAGGAGATGTTGGTTCTGAATCTCTTAAACTTCCAGAAATACTATCCATTCCTACATGCTTATGACTAGCCACTAATAATTCAAAATCAGGACCAAATTCTTGAAGAGCATCAACAAGAAGTAAACCATGAACAGATAGAGAGATACTAATGTCTGCAGTTCTTTTACTGAAAGCAGCACGAACTCCAGAGACTTGTAATTCTGCTACACTACGTCCTCTAGATTGCAATTCAAAAGTCATTTGATCAATGATAAATTGTACCATCATTGCATAACTTAAAGATTTATCTAAATTATCTTCTTTTTTAGGACTCTCTGGTTCCATACTAATTACATCAGTTTGAGAAATACCAGTGGATTTCGTAAAATTAGATAATAAATTATATATCAGTCTAATTGCTTCCACTTTTTGTTCATTAACATGTACCACTAATCTTGGTAGATTTCCAGATGCAGTTACAGATGGTAAATTCGGATCAGAAGAAGCGAACACTCTTCGTTCAATTTGTAAGGATATATTAAAACGCTCCAAAACATGTAAGCTGGACATCCCTCTAGTTCGTACATGCTTCCAATTGTCTTTTACTTTTCCTACAAGAATTTGCAAATCTACTAAGTCAATAGAATAATGATCATACAACTTCTGATGCAATGCTACTTCAGAAATAGCTTGGAAGTCTTGTACGGAACCATTTTCTTGACTTCCAGGTGGTGTAGAGCAAGGTGTCTCAAATCTTTCGTCTTCGTCGTCGCTATTAAGTTCAGAAGAATTAGATTTAATAATTACTTCATTATTTTGTACATTATTTGATAAATGAAGCTTTCCAAAATCTACGACGACTACTGCAGCATTGGAATCGATAAAATTTTCAACTAATAAAATTTGTGGTGCAGATATATTAAACTGTAAATCCCAGGAAGAACGATACACCAAATCTCCGTCTAAAATCTGTTCCCAGTTTTTGATGAGCTGTCTTCGAGTTCGACGTTTCATTGCTTGAAATCTTTGATTGGAAGATGATCTATGAGGTTTGCATATGAAATCTATAAGCCAATGTATTACTGTAGGATTATAAACTACATCCAAAGACTTAGAGTTCACCTGCAGCAAATGATCAGCATTTAAGTGCAATGGTCTTTTTTCATAAGTCATTTCAAAGAGATATTGAGGTAATTGAGTAGTTAACTTCTCTGCAGAACTTCGTATCCTTGAGTTTATTGTAGGAATCATTTGAGGTTGTATCAAAATAGGAAAAGTGGAATTTTCTGTGAGATAATCATGAAGATATAATGCTCCCAAACTGATGAAAAATTTATGAGATCCATACCTGGGTCTCGAATCATAACTCAAATTTACTCGTTCGAACTGGAGTTCTATTATTGCTTTCGTATTCTCACCATTATTTTTCATAGTACAAAGAGAAAAAGTGCCTTTAGACAAAGTAAAATTAAACTGTCCAAATACTGTATCTCGACGTAGTAAAGTGTCATCATCTATAGTATCTGCCAAAACATCCAAAAGTTCACCATCAAATGTAGAAGATGTGCTCTGAGTATTTGTATTTGAAGTTTTTGAATACCATCCCCACCATTGTGGAAACCATTGTTCCAACATTCCTCTAGGTTGAGGCACATTTACATTAGGATTTTGAAGTATTTTTGGTGGTTTAATCCTTTGCATTGCTATTTCTCTTAATATTCTCAATTCATCAAAACTTCGTTCTTGTTCTATCTTTTCTTTAAACTGTTTGATATCTGGAGATAAAACATTAGTTGGTGTTCCTACAAAATGATACTGTTAATATCAAAAAATAATAACATAATAACTTATATAATTTTTAATATATTTAATAATTTTTAATATATTTAATTTTTAATATATACCTAGCAATTTAGCGTAATTCTCCACATATAAAATATTTTCTTTGCCTTTTTGAAGAATATCTTTCCATGATAGTTTAGGTTTCAAAGCATCTTTGCCAATATGACATCTTACTGCATATTTCCACCATTCTTTTGGTGCAGTAGATACGTTAACTATTGGACGACAGCATCTCTGTTGCTTACGACGCTCTATATCTTTCAAACCTTTTATGCATTTAACTATTTGATCATATTGTATCTGAAGAAAAATAACTTATTATTACAGATTTTAAAAATCAGATTTATATATAAATTTTAAACTTACATCAGTAAGACATAGTGGAACATCGTCTAATAAAAGATCGACGACCATTCTAGGTTTATTTGTAGATCTTAATGGTCGTTCAGATCTATCCCTTTTAACATGAGCTCTTGCATTAACAGGCAATAAAATGAGATTTTTTATTATATTTTTTGGTTCACTCATTGCAATCTAAAAATAAAATCAATTTCAAAATTAATAACTAATTTATTTTAATATTTAAATTAAAGAAAATATATATAAAAATGTATATATATACAGCTAAATCACCAAGATTGAGAAAACCAAGAAATTCGTCTTTTTTCAAATGATTCCAATAAATAGAAAGCCTGTCAAGTTCCATGAGCTTGAAAGAAGCATCTGTGAGATTCCAGGAAGTAGAACCAGGTATCCAACTAGCATCGCAACTTTGTGCAGTTAAAGCTCCAATAGTTACACCAAGTGCAATGCCAGTATCTATTTATTAAAATTATTTTTAAATAATATATCTTTTTTTTTATTTTATTAAATAATTTTATTAAATAATTTGCTTACTATCTGGCAATGTTACTCCATCTTCATATCTTATGTGAACATCTTTAATATTAAGTTGTAAATTTTCAATAATATTAGTAATTAAGGATGTACCATAATTCACCCAAGAACTATAACTAGTAGCATAATAACCAGGATCTCGTTCTGTATCTGCTCTCCATCTTGCTTCTAATGAATCTAATCGACTTAATTTGTATTCTAAAATTGCTTGTTCCTCTGCTTCACTATCAAACTGTAAACATACTTATTTATAATATATGAAACAAAAAATATTAAAAGAGAATAATAATTTATAAATACCTCATTCAAACTAATTGGTCCAGCTACTAGATATAACTGTTCTATCACTATGACCCATGAAGCTGTTCTTATTTGACGAACTGGTACTTGCAATCTTATTTTACCAATAAATCCTGCTTTTATTTCTACTGGTAATCCAATATGACGTAAGGCTTCTTTCTTTAATGGTAAATTTTCCAATTCAACTTCACCTAAAATACAACAGTTTTTTTTTAAATAAAAATTTCACGAAAATTTAATTTAAAATTAAATTCGAATAATATTTAATAAATAATAAAATAATAAATAAATAATAAAATCTATAAATAAAACAAAAAATAATTCAAATTATCAATGAAATGATATTTTTAATTTTATTAAAAATATTTTTAATAAAAATTTATTCTTAAGTCTCATTAATATGACTGAAAAGAAAAATATAACCTTACCAGACAATAAAGCGATGCTCAATTGGTCAGTATTTAAATTTTCAACATATTTTCCGAGGTAATTATTTAATACCCAAGCAACAAGTCCTTCCAACATTTTGAAAGATTGAACAATTTTTTAACTATAAGAATAAGCTTATATACAGAAACAGGCATAAGTATAATTTGTATAGGTTATGTTCATCGAGTTTTATTCAAATTTTCAAAACTCACGATGTAACAGCAATTAAAAGATCGTACGATCGACAAGGTATACCTTCTTTCACATAAAAAAAACATTTTTCACATTCAATCTTTATTTTACGATAAAAATTATAAGATCAATTAACAATGCGAGTCATACCAAACAATCCTCATCGATCGTTGAATACCATCGTGCCAAATGTTAGTTTCAACATCACGAAAAAAACTTTGAAATTAATAAAATTTTTTTTTATAATGTAAAATTAAACAATGAATTATACTAATATCAAATTGAAACTTCGAAATTCTTTTAATGAAAATTGTTTAAATTAGTTAAAATTTTAACAAAGAAATTATTAATTATAATAATTGAAATTGAATAAAATTTTTGAATATAGAATTGAAAAAATAATTATTATATTATATTTATATTATTATTTATATATTTTTCATGCAATTTGTATAATTACTTAATGCTTACTATTTTTAACTTAATTCCTAATGAATGAAAATTATCTATTATGTGCTAAATTTATTGTATATTTGTAACATATATTTTTTACATGTATATTTATAAATAAAAAGAAAAAGACTTATTTCTACAATTTTTTTTTTTGTTTCATTTATTATAAGAGATATAAAAACACGTTTCAAAATTATTTATTTGTACCAAAAACAGTATGCAACTTTTATACAATTTTAATCTTAACTTTAATTTTTTCATCATTTCTTTTGTTTTCTAATATTTTATTAAATAAATATAAATCTGTTATTATATATTTAGATATAATTTGGATTTTTTTTATTAATTTAACTTAAACATATTTTGTTAATAGATTTGAGTAAGCATCTATTTATTCTTTTTATGAAATAATGTATTTTAAAATTTTATAATGAAATAATGTATTTATATAATTAATAAATTAATATGTTTTTTTAATAATAAATTTATTCAAACTTCGGTTTTGTATCTTCTTTATAATATAGGAATGCCAAAGAGAATAAAAATACTCCACCCATCATCGAAAAAGCACTTATGTAATAGGGAAATGCACTAGGTATAAAACGTTCATATTGAGTGTGTTGAAGAGGACGGACAGATACTTGAGTGGTACTGTATAAATGCGTTAAACCAATACGAGTATAATCTACTTTGAATTGATAAACACCATACACATCAGGAATTTTAAATCTTGCTTCATATCGGCCATTACCTACAGGTTTCATAGTCATACGAATAAAAGGATCTATTCTAACAAATTCTAATTGTAGATCATTGGTTTCATAAGGAATCCATTTATCTCCTGCTAATTTCTGAACATCAATAGAATAAACTACATCATCCATAATTGTATAAGCTGCTGGAGGTTCAGATTCTCCTACTCTATGGTGATGAGCAGAGGAAACACGTATCACACCATTTTCCTTGAACACCCAGCGAGCAATCATTGTTGCTACGGCTTCATTTCCAGATTTTAAATATTTTTGACCACCTGTATATTTTAATATTATAAAAAAAATGTTTAATAATTTAAAAAATTTGTGATATTTTTTTATGATACCAAGCTTACCTTGAGCTTTCTGAATAGGACTAGTAAAAGCTTCATCACTAAAAAAATACAAAGAACCAGAAAATACTACTCTGGCATTATTTCTAGCTTGCAAAGCTGTAATTAATAATGTATTTTTGCCTACTGCATGAGGATACTCTTTTATAGAATTCTGTGGATTATATGAATATGCTGAACTAGATGCTGTTAATAAACGTAAAATTAAAGGATTTTCTGTATCTGCAATCAATCCAGTTCCTTGGTAAAGTAAAGAATTTATGTTTTTACTTCCAACAATTGCAGGAGCATCTATCAAATTAGCAGGATCTGCTACTATTTTTGTATGATAACCATTATCAGAAACATCATAGTTTAAATGATCAATGACTGCAGAACCTTCTTCATCAATTTCAAAACCACATTCTGATGCTAATTCATGTAGAGCATCTCCTGATTGAGATGAACCAGCAACTAAGACATTACCACCACCATCAATAAAATCTGTTATTGTTTCAACACTTAATGCTCCTCCAAATTCTTCTACAGAAGGAGCAAATATTATTAAATGTTGATATAAATATTCTCCATATTTAGAAAGCTGCAGATTAGCATCATCTGCTAATTTAAATGTTAATATATATCCATTATCTATAAGAAAATTGAAAACATCATTAACCAATATATACATTTTTATAAATTACATTACAATTAATATATTACAATATTATCAAGTATAAACAATCATAACTCGAAAAACATATGAAACAATTGATAATAATTAATTATTTTATTAGATAAAAGAAATTTTCAATCAATTTTCCACTATATGTTTTTAAAAAATATTTTTAATTAAATGTAATTAAAATTTAATTAACATTAATATGAATATTGCAAATGAAAAAAGCAATATAAATGTTTTTTTTATTTTATTATTATTATTTTATCTATATTATCTATCTTATTATTTATCTATAAATTTTTATTAATAATTTTATTTATTAATAATTTCTATTAATTAACTATAGATAATTAAATAATAAGATAATAAAATAATACATTTTTATTATTTATTTATAGAATTGTGAAATTAACATATTTAAAAGTATACAGCTATATATATCTTCATTTTATAGGTATTTCATTTATTCAATAATATAACAGTTTCAATGTAATTTATATTAAAATCTTTTGCAATAAGTTATATTTATTCATTGTACTGTAATTTTTTCATTTACAAGTCTATTTTATATTTAATATTAGTTAAAATCTTAATTAATATTATTAAAATTTTTTTAATATTAATTTCTGAACATATAATGAAAAATTTAATTTTTCTAATTGATTTTGATTCTGAATTTATCAGTAACTTTTGCAGTATTGAAGTTGAATATTTACATACCTTGCAAAGTCTTAAAAAATATGGAGTGCGTTTCTCTTATAGCTAAATTATCTAACAAAACAAGTGTCGGTCCTCCAGCATTCACTATTCCAAATATCGTAACAAAATAGAGAAATTTATTTATAAATTTCATCATGTATTAAACGTAATATTCTTCCACGAGACCGGTTTTCCTATCTTAAAGTAGCGGGTTCACATACAACACGTAACCAAACGGAAGTTGTTCACTTTACGGAAATGACATGCTTCAACTCTATGAATCAAATTTACCATATACTATCGATATTTGATTAAAGTTTTTTATAAAGTAAAAAAAAAGATAAAGAGATATTATCTTTAGTGCATTGATATTTTGATTATATATTTATAAAAATGATCAATTAATTCAAATTGTATGACATTATATAATACAGAATTATTTTTAAGCTATGATTCTTTATAAAATAGTCTTGAATTTCAAACAATCATATTAGGTTAATGACATTGACAAAAAGACAAAAATTTGTTTACATTTACAAAAATGATTTAAGTAATAGTTTCTTATAATATCATGCGAATATAGTGATTATTGTTACGCATGCTCGAACGCGTTTTAAATGTCAAAACCGTGCGAATTTATCTACATTTATTTGCATCGAGAATCGCTAAGATTTTCCTGACAGTTTCGCATAAGTTATGTCCTTGTTGCGTGCCTCGCACGATTATCAGAGTGGTATGGCTAAACCGTATTACAAATTAAGAACTTCTCTTTTCGGACACACATCCGACGTGAGAGCTGTAGCAACCTTCGCCGACGGAACTATAGTTTCTACTTCCCGGGATGAAACTGCACGTATTTGGAAATCATGCGGGTATTTAACCTATTCGAGAATTGTATTAAAATTAAAAAAAAAATTCTTCATTTATTCTATATTTATAAGTTATATATTTTACACGATTTTAAAAGCGATATTATCATTTTACAGAAATGATAAAGATTATGAGCACACTGCAACTTTAAAAGGACATTCAAATTTTGTCACCTCTGTATGTGTTATAAATCCCTCTGAGCAAAATCCTACAGGTTTTATTATTACTGGTAGTCATGATAAGACTATACGAATTTATATTTCGGACCAAGCAGAGCCCATAAACATTATAAAAAGTCATCAGGATACTGTTTGCAAATTGACAACTGGTACAAAGGAAGGAACATTCTTATCAAGTTCCTGGGATATGAGTGCTAAATTGTGGAATTTAAGTGATTTAAGTAAACCACAATTAAATTTACTGGGTCATACAGCTGCTGTATGGTGTGTGGCAGATTTGTTGAGTGGATATATTATAACTGGATCTGCAGATAAACTGGTTATAATATGGACAAGCGATGGTTCCATACATCATAAATTGATTGGGCATACTGATTGTGTTCGTGATATATCTGCAATAAGTAGTAATGAATTTTTAACTTGTGCTAATGATGCCACTGTACGTCATTGGAATGTGTCCCTTGGAACTTGCTTAGGAACTTATTGTGGACATGAAAATTATATCTATAGCATTTTAGCTTTAGAAAATGGTACAAGCATATTTACTTGTAGTGAAGATCGGACACTTAGGATATGGCATAATAGTGAACTAAGTCAAACTATTACTTTGCCCACTCAATCTGTATGGTGTTTGGCTTTACTTCCTAATGGTGATGTAGTTGCTGGAAGCTCTGATGGAGTTGTCAGGATATTTTCATGTAATCCTGAACGCTATGCAGATTCAGAGACATTGCAAGAATTTGAACAGCAAGTAGCTAGTGTTAAACTTAATGCTCAACAAGAATTAGGTGGGATCAAAGTTAAGGAGTAAGTCAAATAGTTAAGAATTTAAATTATAATAGTATATAAGAATTAAATTATAAATAATAAGTTATAAATAATTTTAATTAACTTAATTGTAACAGTTTACCAGATGCCAAAGCTTTGCTGCAACCTGGACAGAGAGATGGTCAAACTAAAATAATTAATGATGGAGATGCTATAAGAGCCTATAGTTGGTCACAAAATGAGCAAAGATGGATAAAAATTGGAAATGTTATGGGTGCATCAGGTGGTAGTGTAGCTACATCTGGGAAACAGCTTTATAATGGCATAGAGTATGATTATGTGTTTTCAGTGGATATACAAGATGGTATTCCTCCATTAAAATTACCTTATAATAATGATCAGGATCCTTGGCATGTTGCCCAGAAGTTCCTTCATGATAATGGTCTTAGTCAATTATTTCTAGATCAGGTATAAAACTTGAAAATTAAATATTTATTTTTTAATGACAAATAAATTTTATGGCAATTTTATTTTTATTTATAGGTTGCAAATTTTATAATAAAAAATTCTGAATCTGCACCAGTTTTGAAAACTGATGCTCAATATGCTGATCCTTTCACAGGAGGCAGTAGGTACATTCCACAGTCGACAACAAATACAGCTTCGCACGAATTCACGAGATCAACAGCATCAAATTCTTCAGACGCATCTGTACCTTCTTATATACCTCATACAAAATATTTGAAATTGGAACAAGCTAATCTTTCTCAAATTTTAGGTATTCATATTTTTTATTGCTCTTATTTTTTAAATATTGTATTTATAATAGTAAAATTAATTAACGAATTGTTTAAAATATTTATTTAAAATATTTTTTTGTAGAAAAGATAAAAGAATTAAATACTAAACAAAATGATCCTTTTAAAGTACCAAATGATAAATTGGAATCTTTGGTGAAACTTGCTGGTGATCAAGCTTCTGAGCAATTAAAAACTGATGCTTTAAGTACTTTGAAAATACTTTTAAACTGGTCAGATGATATATTATTTCCTGTGCTTGACATTACTAGGCTTGCAGTACTTTGCAGAGAAGTCAATGATGTATTATGTACAGAAGAACTCTTGCAAATTGTAAAAAAGCACATCAAACCTGATGCACTTCCTTCTAATCAAATGCTCACTTTCCGCTTACTGGCAAATATGTTCAGTCACGAGAAAGGTGAAAAACTATGTCTTAATTGCAAAGATGAAATACTAAAGCTTTTATCAGAGTTAGAATCCCTTACAAATAAAAATAACCAGGTATGAATAATAAATAAAAAAAATATATATATATCATTTAAAAGTTTGAAAGTATGAATTGAAATAATTGATACAAAATTGCATTTACATATTTCTAGGTAGCAATTTCAACTTATATATTGAATTTAACTGTAGCTCTGAATAAATACAATGATACCCTTGGTAAAATAGAATGTCTGAATGCAATGTTCTCATTATTACCACGTCTCAATGAATCTGAAGCAGTATTCAGAACTCTTGTTGCATTAGGAACGCTTTTGAGTACGACATCAAATTCAGAAGATCGAAATAATTTAATAAAAGCAGTACGACAATCAGAAGTTGCATTGAATATACTTTATACTATATCAGAAACTACAATTCCAACAGATAAGCTGGCAAATTGTTCAAAACAGATAATCAGTTTAATTATTTAAATATATAAAATATAAAAAAAAATTGGAAAAAACAATGGAACTCAAGACTCAAACTATAAAGTGTTGTAATTAACGAACATATTCACCAATATTGCGTTAAATAGGTTTCTTATATTTTTTGCAATCTGATGGTTTAAACATTATAATTATCTCATTGCTAATAAAAGTACATTTTGCCATAATTGAGAAATAATCTTTGTTTATCAAAAAAACATGTACATTTCTTTTTATCCTTTTCCTTTTATATGTAAAGATCAGTTGCTTTAGTTTCAATTTAGATAAGATAATCTGTGTATTTTAAAATGAAAATTAATTAAAATATATGTACAACAATGAATATAAAATAATAATTTATGTAATATACATGTAATGTAATTAAATCTTTCGAGCACTTGCCCGACAAACATACAACAGACAACAAGTGTAATAGTAGAATATTATTATTACATTAACGTCAAATATACACACATATATGTATATATTTATATATATAAATATATATATATATATATATGTATACCAATTCACTCTCACGAGTAAGTCAAGAGTCGGTCAAGTAACCAGATTTTGTAGTTAATTACAATGAAAAATAATAACATTCACTGTGTACATTCATTAACTTCAATTATCTTCGATGAACAATACATACATGAAAGATAATTATTTTATTCTTTGTTTTTTTTTTTTAATAGTATCATCAGGTCATTTGTGGCTCGTGGGAATGTGAATATGTAATTTCTGTTTTCTTTTTTCTTTCTTTGCTTTTTTTTTACAAAAATAATTTGAAATATATAATCTGAGATCTGTAAGATAATAGAAACAGTGTTGGATCGTACAATTAAGAATTTTTTAGTGTATTTCAAATTGCTATACATTATCATATGTATGTCTATGATTAATTAGTTTCTTTTTCTTTTCATTTTGTACCAACGCTGAAGATCAAAACCATATATAATTACTATGAAGAATTTTTTTGTAAGAATTTTGAAATATATGAATATGATTTATAGTTTTTTTTTTTTTTTTTTAAGCAAAATAAATTTTTTATTTCAGAAATAAAAGATTCGCGGAATGCCCTATAAAAATGCAATGATCCATAAAGATGTGTCTTGAATTATTAATCAAGATTAAATACTTGGAAGAGGGATAAAGATAAAGAACGTGCACATAAAATTGCAAATCTTTTGAAAAGATAGATTTGCATAGGAAATATGTACTCCTTATTAAGATAAGTCACATTTGTGGATTTGAAAAATCATGTCAAAAATTACATTCAAATAGTATCGATTTGTAGCCTTTAAATATATACTTTTTTATTCTTTCTTATAATAATAATAATCTAAACTGCTGAAAGATTTCTCAATTTTTTGTACCTCTGAATTTAAAGTGTGTTTTTTTATCAAGCAGTTATTCATTATTAATTGTTTTTAATTCAATTATTTATGATTGCCTATTTTACGATTTGTATTTCATTTCATTTCATTTCGAATAAGCATTGTTCGCAATAAAATCAAACACAGCCTCGATAATTGAAGGGTTCAGGGAACAAGTATTAAAAATATAGACATCTCATACGTATAAAAATCTATCTTAACAATAGATAGATAGATCAAGTCAAAAAAAATGTCTTTAAACACTATTAAAAAAAGAATCTTAAATTTTTATCTAATAATTCAGATATTATAATTATCTGTAAGAAAGTACAGACTTAAATTTATAAAATACTTTCAATGTTTAACATCATATATCACGACAACTTAGAAAAGAGTTATAGAACTCTTTTTAGCAGTCATATCTATTTTTTTTCCCCTAAATTACAATAAGATTTAAATCTGATTTATAAGAATTATAACTTCATTAAATTAAAAATAATCTTTTAGAAAGTAACTTATCACTTATGTTTTTTAATAATTCTTTTCTTTTTTTTGTTTTTTTGTTTTTTTTTTACGACAATATAGAATTATGGTTTGCAAAATCTTGTCAAAAACAATTTCTGTTATTTAATTAATAGAAAAATATTAGAAAAATTATTTTAATAATATTTGAATTCAAGCCTTTTTCGTCGTATGTAAATTAATATATAATTAATACATTATGATAAAAATTTGAAATCTTATTTGTTGTATGAATTTTTTATTAATTTTCACTTTGGAATTTGTTATTAATAATAA
Organism: Apis dorsata; assembly: GCF_000469605.1. Classification (NCBI taxonomy): domain Eukaryota; kingdom Metazoa; phylum Arthropoda; class Insecta; order Hymenoptera; family Apidae; genus Apis; species Apis dorsata. Next base: position 1,128,960 of record NW_006263308.1, on the reverse strand, counting down.
TTTAGCTAATAATGAAAATTCTTAATTTTTGAATTAATTCAAAACTAAATTTTTGTTTAAAAATTTTTATATTTTTTTGACTGATTCTAAATTTTTAATCACAATATATTTATAATCGTAATTTATCGCAATCATAGCAACATATCTCTTTTCCGCAAAAATGTGAACTTCCCGCACCCTTCAATTAGGGCTTCTCTTTGCTACTTTCTGCTATGGCAGCATACTAGGAGGGACCTAAAATTTATATTGGGTCCCCCCTGGCCCGTCTCATTCAGCCGGCGTACTCGATGCCCACCTATCGAATTCTATTCCCGAATCTGGACTAAGACCCAAATCTATGGGACTAAGAAAACTGGGAGCTGGACAATTACAAGGCCCACCAGGTCGGCAAGCTCCTATACATCTTTGATCGTTTCCTCTATTATTTCTATCGCCTCTATCTCTCAGTTCTTTTTCAAAACTATGTAATTGTTCCATAAAATGAAAGTTCGGTGCGATATTAGATTTTCGACTGCGCACTAAATTGAAGGCATCGTTCAGACTAAGGCTACATTTGTGCATAAGATAGGCTACAGTTATTGTAACGGACCGAGACACTCCGGCCAGACAGTGAACCAGCACTCCCTTATCTGAGCTTCGAGCCTCCTCTGAAAAATAAACAAATAATTATGTCTCAAATTTAAATATATTAACCGATTTTTTTATTTTTTTGGTGGTTGTATTTACCAATGAATTGAATTGCTTGTGGAAAGAAACTAGCTAAATTCTGGCTCCAATGATCGCTTATAGGTATTTGCATGTATTTTATCGAACCAGCGCTTTCAAATACATTTGGCAAATCAGGGGTCACATTCAAAATATACTGTATCCTATGACGTGCTAAAGCTTCTCTGTCTTCGCTATTTGCTGCATTTCCAAGATATAGATGGGGTAGAATTTCGACTGGAAAATCTTTATCCTCCTCAGGACCTAAAAAAATCACAAAAATAACTTTATGATTTCTTCACAATTTCATTGAAATGAATATTTTTTATATGCATTTTTTCATAAAAAAATGATTTGAACATACTAACCAACAGAATCACACGTACTATCACTGTCAGAATCTGAATATGATCTTGTAGGTAATGTGGAAATTCGAAGTGATCTAAGACCCATTAATTCACCTTCATTAGAATCTTGACCTGGAGGACCTTCACCACTAGTTTGACTACCTTCACACCACTCGGGATATCTATCTTTGAATGCTCCAAAACCATCTAAAATAAAATAAAATAAAATAAAAATAAAGGATTTTAATAGAAAAAAATATGTTTTTTATTATGTTATTTATTATTATTTTTATTATTTTATTATTTATATTTATTATATAATAACTTTATATAATATTATATATTATAAAAATAATAAACAAAAAGTAAAGACTAAATGAAATAAACATATACTTTAATGAGGAATAAAATTTTATACAATTGAGAGTAAATAACAATAAAATAATAGAAAATATTAAACAATACTCTTTACATAAATCAATATTTAATTCAAATATATTTTTATTGATTTAAGATAGTTTTATAGCAGATATAATTGGTTATAAAAATTTGAAAAATTTTATAATATAATCTATAATCACTTTATATTTTTCAAAATATAATAAAAACATTGAGATACATTTTTTTATTTTTAATGTATATATTTCAAAAAAACAATAAAAATATTCACAAACATGTTGATCATCTTACCCATTAAAATAGCAACACATCCTCCACCATTTCTAAGTCTTCGACTTAAAACTTGAATTGTTTCACCCTGATGTCCTGCAGGATCTGTAGAGTCACCAATCAATACAAATGTCCCTCTACTACTTTCATCACCACACAGAAATATTTCTACTCTGTTTCTTAGTTCTAAGCACCTTATTGTTGATAATAGATCAACTTTTCCAGCTGCCAGTCGTCTCAACATAATGCTAGGTATAGCTAAAGGTACAGAGCCTCTAATACGAGCTTCAGAAAAATCAGAATGTGCTCTACAATCTAAAATAAGAAGTTTGTTAGGACCATCTGGTGATCTTAGTTGCTTAAAAAGCCACTCAGGATCCACCAAATCTTCCTCTATAACACTTCCACCTGGCATGTTGCAAATATTAAATAAAACTCTTAATGTTTCTTTGATTTTGTAATTTTTTTTTCTTAGAGCACATTTGTCTTCTTTCTAGATATAATTTGCTCATATTAACAATGAAATCATTGATTTCTATTACATTCTAAATATCTGAGAACCAAAACATTTGAGACTTAACAAAGTTGAAAAAAAATTTTTTTTTAATATGGCACTTTCAAGTAACACTTTACCATTGATTTTTATGTAATGATTAATGTATATACATGATATCCGTTTAGGATTGTATTCAATTGAATATCAATCTTGATTTGATGTTTATCGGTAACTGAGGACAGTATGAATACTAAGTGCTTGGACGCATTCTAAGTACACGCGTCTTATACATTTATTCTTAAATATTCAAATACGAAATGGCACTTAGAATTATATGATAGAATACGTTTCTTAGAGACATCCAAATGCTTGGTGTCTTTCTTGAACTTTATACATATGTATCTATGTTTCAATTCAACGTTTTCTCACGTGTATTCATCATTTCTTACGGCATCTCAATGCCGTGTTTTCTTTTACTCCTCCTCCTCTTTCTCCTCCGCCGCTGGCACTGCCAGCAGCTCGTCTCGATTATTGATCCTTTTGTAAATAAAGACGACAGGTCCAATTAACGCCACAGTAGCGGAATGTTTCAGTTCACTCGACAAATGCATGATCCCACGCGTTGTGTCACCATACACTTCTTTCTATCTCTTTATCTCAACAACCACATCGACAGTCTACTCAACATCATGTCTCATAAAAAACGTGTTAATGTTATTCTTGTTTTTTCACAATAGAATATATAACAAATGTATATTTGTATCTTTTTCTCGACGTTAATTTTATTATTCGTTCCTCAATCGTTTCTTTAATGTGAACTCAATCCAATCACAACTGCAACACATGTTCTCAACTTCAGCTTCTTTTTCAACACTTCACTAACACAGAGATGCTGCGTTATACGCTGGAGCTACCGTGAACAGTCCATTCGAATTGGTCCGAATGAACGAAATACGTAGTTCAAGAAATCAGTCGCGTATCTCGGCGCTACGCGACTCGAGACCGTCGTTCTCACCTTACAAATCCCTCCAACATTGCTCAACGCGTCTTTCCTAAGATGCCGTACCGACTTCCTGTTTTTTTTTTTTCTTTTACGTCACTCTTCTGACTCTCCACCGAACACGGAGAGAGCAGTAGAGCTCAGCTACAATTCTCGTGTCTTGCCTTCTATCTTCCTCTCGCTTTCTTTTAACTTCCGGTCTTTCTCTAACGTTTAAAGCACAGCATATACTATCTCTGTCTTTCTTCTGTGGCCTTCTAGCCAGCCTGCTGCAGGCCACACCTTACCTCGAGCGTTCTTCCGTCCAGAATGGGCAAATGGCGCTCGAATCCTCGATTGTAGGGGAAACTGGTCTTTACATTGATTGGCGCTAGGTCACGTGGTGCTCACTATCGGACCAATCCCGATTCGGACTGACGTCAGTTCATTGACAAAAGATGTTTTCATTAACAAGGCGTGGGTAGATGGGTCGGGGAATCGGTACTGACCGAGCCGCAGTATGAGCCAGAGGTGAGGAGACGACGGGGAGTGCTAGTACACTACACACTCACTCTCTCACGCGTGCGTGGGCGCATATTATTACAATCCGCAGGAGCACGGCATCGCTACCCAAGCTACATCGTATCGACGTGCACGTACACTTGTGTGCATATCAGGATCGGCATGATATTCTCTGTCACCCTGCAGAAATTAAAAAATTTTTATTTTTTACATAATTCATTAATATTTATTATAGATCATAATATATTTTCATTATCATCTGAAGACAACAAAAATCAAATTAAAATAATTCTTTCTCAAAAGTTTTAGAATTTATAAGATAGAAATCTGGTTTAAGTTTAAGATTTAAAACTTGAATGAAAAATTTTAAGGAACACAAAAACGTAATTTTTGCTTAAAGAAATTTTTGTGAATTTTATGATGCAATGAATATAAAATTCTTTATATCTGTATTTGTGTTTTACAATTGTTATTGCATTTTAAAATTTTTAATACCAATAGAAAATTTATTTAAAGATTTTTTATTAAAGATTTAAAAATTTTAAAACATTTTTCTCTTTTTTTTTATCTGAATTTTATTTAAAATATATTACATAGAATGATATGAAAATTCTATTTCAATATTCAAAATTTTTGTTAAAAAAATACATCACACACAATATCAATATATAAATATCAATATATAAAATAATATCAAGTATAAAATTATTATGATTTTTGATAAGATTAAAATTTATATTTTAAAATGCATTATTTATTTTTTATATTATTATAAATAAATATATTCTATTCGTATTAATAAATATAAATTCTTAATTTTTTATATTTTTTTTATATCCTATTTAAAATACTACGTCCCTGATTTCTGTCGTGCTGTACGTGAAGCCTCACCTCGAATCGGGTAGCCTATCAGGCGGCTCTCGGGCGTGGGTTGGTATTCCATTCATTTGGGCTGCTGTCGTTAAAGATTTTCACGTTCGATCACGCGGACGGCGCAGAGCCACTTTATCATGACCCTAAGAGAACTGTCGCTAGAAAAAAGAATAAATCGTTAGAATGATAGATAACGAAAAAGAGAGAGGTAAAAAGAATTCTCATTATCGGTATGCTTCAACAAATCACGAGACGAATTTTGCTTCGATTGTGTAGGAACATGATAAGGTGAGCGTACTACGGCGTCCTTGGTACTTACTCCACGTTTATTTCGATCAATGACAGTTATAAATTTACGTAAGAACCTGTCATACATCTCTATATATAAATACTTGTATGTAAATTTGTTGTTACATTTGCATTCTCCTTTGCAAATATTTCTATGGGAAATATAAATTCTCTTTAACTTTATCTATATACAATATATCTAATGGATTAAAATTTAATTGAACTTCAACACGTCAGGCGAGATGCTAATGAATCTTACTAGAATGACATAGCTGACTTTTCTGAAAATAAAAACATTTATTAAAAAATAGAATATCTGATAAGAATATCTGATATTAGAATGTAATTTTAAAAATTATTTAAAATTTTATCATTTTAATAGTTAAAAAATAAATTTTATCGTCAAAAAAACGTAAACTTACAAATTATATAAAATAATTATAATAAAAATATCTTTATTACTTTATATTTAAAATAATATATAGATTTGAGAATTAATTATTTAATAGTATTATAATAATTATATTAATTATCATAATAATTATAAAACGTAGCTTGAACTGTATATTTAGCCTAAAATTGGAATAAATAAAGATTATGGAAGATTATGGAAGATTTATTATATTAAATTAGTCTTTAAAAGAGATAATATTTTCTTTTTCTAAAAAGAATAATAATAATAATAATAATAATCTTAAATTAATCAAATGATGTGAATTAATATTTATATAGAATTGTGGCTATATTTTTATATCTCTATATAATTTTTATAAATTTATTTTATTAAAAAAATGTATCATACACAATATCAATAAAATATAATATCAATATAAAATAATATTAAATATAAAATTTTATAAAATTTTTACGCATTTTTACGCAAAGATATTTCTATATTTTGTGAAGGAAAATTTTCAAAATATAAAATTTGTATTTAAATATTTTTGTATTGAAATTTTTATAAATTTGTATAGTTTTCATTATCAAATTTTTTGTTTCACAAACAATTCTTTTGTATTTCTTCTGATATATTTGGATTGTAAATTATATTACTTATATTAATATGAATGAAAAATTATTAATATGAATCTTTTTTTTTCGAATTGATATATTGCTAAATAAATCCCATTAAAGAAATTATCGATCCGTTCGCAAGAAAAACAGTATATATATGTAGTATCACTATAGTAGTCACAACAAATGTGTACGCTAAGATGACGTAAGTGATACCTGTTGATGACCTTAACAGGTGTGCATACTTAATGGCAATAGCATTACGTATTTCATGATGCAGTCGGAAGTCGCAGCGCATTATTGAATCATGATTCTATAGTAGATTTCGTTGATATTGATACTATTTTTTCATGATTATAAATACATTCTTGTTCCTAAAAAATCTCTATTAATATTCTTTTCTATATTTTACTAAGAATTTAGGAATTAAAAGATACCATTATCTGAAATCTGCTTTTTTTGTAAATTTCTAAATTTTAACAAAATATATCGATTGTTAAAATCTCGGATCTACAGAATAAAATTTAAAAAAAAATGTTCATTTCTATGAACCTCAATCATATAGACATTTATTTGACGTCTGGTTCCTGCTGTCTACCGGAGAAGGAAGCCGATTATCGGGTTCATAGTACCTTACCCGATGTAACATCGAACACTTCTACACATGCATGAATGTACTAATACCGAAATGGATGCTGGTGTACACACCGGAAGCAATACTCTCTGGCACTTGACTGGACATTAGTGCACGCACTCGCGAATATATGTATGTGATATATGTTAGCTTGTATATATTATTGCGTAGGCGTGTGCATGTGATTACTACGAAAAGCGGCCCCAGGTTGACAGGAAATGGTTCGAGATAAGATAATGACGTCCCTTGCCTCTCTCGCATCCGGCTGCTTTCTTCGTTACTTGGACGTTGGAGAAGTTTTTCTTACTACAATTCGGCGACAGGTATTGATTCAATTTTCAAATATATAATAAAAAAATCTATAAAATTTTTTTCACAAAATAAAATAAAATAAAATTGGAAATAAATTATCATTAAAATAATATTTGAAATTCTCAGAAATCTTCTCATCATTTTTTCAAAATTAAATGAAAAAAATAATTTTTTCAATTAATCTACAAATTTTTATTTAAGTTCTAAAATAAAATGACAGGTAAAATAATCAAAATGATATTTTTAATTCTTAAAAATCTTGCATCATACAAAAATAACATTTGAGTTTTCACGAGGATTTTTCAAAATATACAAATAAAACATACAAGTAAAATAATAATATAAACGAAGCAAATCTCTACTTAAATAATCGCATCTTATTTTTAATAAGCAAGAAAAAATCAAATATATATTTAAGATTAGTATTTTATAATAATAACAAATCCAATATATATATGTATTTAAATAATTAACTTATTTAATATTTGCTGTAATTAGTCATGAAAATATTGAATTCAAATTGATAATCATAGATCATCGATAGATTTTTATAGGTTAGAGAATTTAAATATCTCTTTTTCATTCTAAAAAAAATTTGAAAAGACCAAATGAATTCTCTAAATGATTTTTAAAATTTATATGTTTATATAAATTTATATGTCTTACATAAAATTTGAAGTTTCTTGTATAAAAATACTTATTAGCTTTCAAAATTATCCATGAAATTTCTTCTGTACTTCAATAGATTAAATGGACAAACAGAAAATGTCATAAATTAATCGATATATAATTATCGATATATAATTTTCGATTATAGATCGATAAACAATGAAAATAGATTATAATTATCAAATTTTGAAAAAAATTTTTTTCTGTTGAAGTTCTATTAAGTAATTAATTTTGATTTTTAAATATCATAGTGTTCTTTACTCATGCATACTTTGTTGAATACCATCAAAATTTTAAAGAAAGTTTTTTCCAAAAAATTGTTGAAATTTTAAAATTTATTTGTTGTTGAATTGTTAAAGTTGTTAGAATAATAATAGTGAATGTAATTTTGTAATTCAATTATCTATCTTTATTATGATTATTAAATTTTAAATAATTTTGTCTATCTTTTTATGAGTTATGTTATTAATACTTAACATTTTGCATCTCTTCGTTGATTTGCAGAAATAAGTTTTAAAGTTTAATATTTTTATATAGAATCAATTATATGTTATTATTCAATATATTGGAATATAATTTGGAATATAATTGAAATTATTAAAAAAAATAAAAACAGATCATCTTTAATAGAAATTATCTAAATAATTTGAAAGTTGATCGAAATCAAATTTGAAATTGAACAACATCTTGGAGATCGGTAAATAATATAAATGTTTTATTTTTAAATAATAATAAAAAATATTTTTAAATATTTTTAAAAGTAATATAATTTTAAAAATTTCTTCATTCAACAATTAAAATAATTACATTACAACATTTATTATTATGTAAATAGTATCTTTACATTTTAAAATTATATTCTTGTATGTTTAATACTTAAATGTTAAAAGTTACATTATATATAACAAAGTATTAATGATTTTGCTTAAATAGCATAATGAATGGTATATTAAACAATATCAAAATTTTATTATTAATATATATTATACCTTTATTAACTTATTTTCGCTACTTTCTATTAATAGTAATCAAATCAAGATTTTCTGCATTTTCTTTAATATATTTTTTATGCAGAATATAACATAAATAAAAAGATTATTTTTAAATGAAATTAAATTTACAATAAAGAATTATGGAAAAATAATAAATAAATATTATAAAAATATATAATTATGCATATGTAAGTATCGAAAATGTGTATCGAAATTCGATTATTAAAATTTTTAAATATCGATTGAGCATTTATGCAATTATCGACATATTCAAAGAATAAAGATTATTGATTTCTAACCAAGTTAATATATAAGCATATATATTATTTATATATTTAATAGTTATAATTAAATAATTAAATGTGATAAATAATATTAACTATAATAATTTTATAACAATTCATAATTAGAATATATGCATTAATGACAAAGTAATTTTTTTATGAAATTGATAGAGAAAAAATTTAATTAGTAATTCGCTTTAACATATTTAAGAATACGTGTCCGTGTATGATGGTTGTGGATAGAAGTAACGTGCTAATATAGAATGTTGCCAACGCATGTTGGTAGGTGGTGAAGTAAAATAATCAATGAAGAGGCGAACGGGATCAGGAGGGAGAAAACGAAATATGCTTTATACATTCGCGCCCACGCGACTCACAGGTTCTTGTTATTATCTCAAGCCGTTTTTATTCTTCCTGTCGGTAGAAAGACCTTGCTAGGAATGATCGTGTATAGAATCGTCGATAGCAATTTAATTCAAATTTTTGCAGTATTTAGATAATTTATTCAAAGAATATAAGCAGTTTTTTTTTAAATATAAGCAAAGAAGAAAAAATGAGGTTAGTTTTGAAATATAGTTAAATGATTTATATTTGAATCAATAATAATATAATTTTCATTTGGTATGTATTAATAATATTAATAATAATTATTTATTGAAATTATATATTTTTTTTAAATCAACAAATAATAAAAAATACTTAAATGATATTCTATGTATATTTCGAATTAATAATTTTATTAATTATACAATTTATTAAAATAAAATAATTTTTTAAAAATATTAAAACAATTTTGAAAAATTATGAGAAATATTTAAGGATAATTCAATGCTATGAAATAAAAATAAGAAGAATGAATGCACGTAGTATGGTTGTCATTTCAATGAATCAAAGTTCGATGTACGCACATCGAATGTGGAATAGAGAGTGGTTCATTGATTTTGAGGTGTAACGACACTGCTAAAGTTTAATGCTCGCGAAACAAGAACGTAACTCTGTTCTGCGATCTTTGCCTAACAAGCCCACGCTTTTTCCAAGAATTCTGCTTACCCAGCTTACAACTATGAGTTAATTACTTTTATCGACGGAAGTTGGCATTTACGACGATTGCTCTGTTGCCAATTTGTACTAATTCAGTGAACGAATTGATGGAGCCTTGAAACTTGCAAAGGGTGTTGAGAATATTATAAAACAAAAAAAAGAATTTTAATTAATATGAATTTATACAATAACATTCTTAGAATATTGTAAATTAATTAAATAATTTATCAGATAAATAACAGTTTTCAAGATGTATGAGTTTGATTTAAAAAATATTCGAAAAATATAAAATTTTCAAAATAATATTACAAAATAATATATTCAAATATAAAATTTCAATCATTTTTTTTATTTTGACGATTTTCAATGTCGAAGTTATGAAGCTAAATATTTTCTGATATTTAAGATAACTTTATTCACTAGGATAAGAAAAATCGTTGAAATAAAAATTAAAAATTAAATAGAAAATAATTAAAAAATTTATTGATTAAACGATTATTCTTGAAAAAATTATGTGCTTTAATTAATTAACAAATATAAACTATCTATTTTCTTTGAAAATTATCGTTATATTATGCATTAAATTATTAGTCGACAGATATATTTCTAAGGTAAGATGTCTAACATAGAATATCGATTTAACCGTTTTTAATTTAAACGTTTCCAATAATTGATAATAAATTTGTAAAATCGCGAATAGATTAAAATTTAAAAAATAACTAAATCGATTTTTGAGGAATAAATTATTTAATAATTATTTGTAAATAAAATGATTAATTAATATTCATATATTTTTTGAAAAATAATTCGATTCCAGTAAATGAAAAATCACATTTACCGATTGAACTTTGCCGATATTCTTAAAGTTGTAGATGGAGCTTGCTATCAAGTTTCATAAAGCAATTGACGGAGCTAATTTTTCATATTAATCAATTATTTTCAATATAAACTAAATTTAACTAAATTATTTTCAATATAAAATAAAAAAATTTTTAATAAATTTAAAAAAAAATGTGCACTTAAAATTATAAAAAATAATCAATATATAATAGAAGTTTAATAATTCTTTTTTTTATTTCATAAAAACATTTGTATTGATTGATTTGATTATATCGTTACAAAATATAGATAATTTTAAGACATTTGGAGAAGAGATTGCAAAATGTATCGGCTCATCAAGCTTTGGAATTTCGTTAAATGAGTCTATTTTGCAAGTTTCTGAAGTCTATTACTTTAGAAAATCGCAATAACAATAATAGACAAATATCAAAGCTTATGAGCGTAATATGACCAAGTACCTATATTTTAGATGAAGTAAATAATCATATTTCTTATTTATAACTACATTATATTGTACTTATAAAATTATAACATTAATTAAAAATATTAATAAAATACTAATAATAATAATAATACTAACATTAATAAAATGCAGAGATATGATATATTCATGAATTGAAAATGTTATTGATTCAGTCATTAAATTATTGCATTTTATGTTTATGGCTTGTTTGGTGCACTCCTAAGTCTCTTAGGAGTGGTGTATCTAATACATAAGAATACTAATATAATTAGGATACTGACAATAATTATTCCTATTCCTAGCCATAGTTCTCCTCTTACATTAAATTTATGCAGTGCAATTTCATACAATGCCAATATACCATCAGGTGGTTCACAAGCAGCTTGAACTATAATATCTTGCCTTTGAATTTGTTTTGGTTTACAATTTGTCAGTTTATTCATGACTTCTGTTTGATGAAGTGGAGGTAATAACAAAGACAGAGTCCATTGCATTGGACTAATTTTTTGATACCAGTTTGGCAAATTCTCTAGATGCAAGGTCACTCCTCCAGCTAAAGTCATCTCTCCAATTACAATGCCAGAAAACAAAGAAGCTAAATATGTCCATTTGCAAATGTGAGCAAATAATATACAAATTAAATGTTGCAGCATTAAATAAAGTAAACCAACTCCAAGATAATTCCATAAAGAAGTTAGATTCTCATCTGGTATTAGGTGAAGACCAGACATAGCATAACCTGGTGCCAAATAGATCAAATAAATTATGCACCAAGAGAGTATTCCACAGAGCAGCTGAAAAAAAAGATCCAATTAATAAAATGAATGATTGAATAACTATCTTTGAAGATTTACCTCCATTAAAATACACACAAATCTTCCATATAAGCCATCTTTAATATCTCTTTCCACATTTGGTCTGTAATCAGCCACTTCATAAATGGCTATTAAAGTTAAAGGCCAGAAGAAGATTCCTAAGCTGGCATAATGAAAACCAATTCGGTCTCTAAGATATAAATTTGAATCCCCAGCTACATCCCAAAATATTGCACCAAGTAAAATACTTAAGGAAGCAGAAATAACTATTTTTCTAAGTAATCTGGTCAATGTCCATGGTTGACTATAGATTAGAGTCCTCAGAAGTAATGCATAAATCTGTGAGAATATATTAGGACTCGAAATGGAAGGAGGAAGTGCTCCAGGCGGTCCAGGATCGCTTAGTGCTGGGAGCCTGGTTCTTGCAAGCTCAGCTAGATGATCTATTCTTTGGGAGGATTCTAGCATTGCTTCCGCAGATAAATCATCGAGTGTTACTAAATCAACTGAAAAAGAAAATTGTTAAAAATTTAAAAATAATTCTTTGGATGTTTTTTATTATCATACGAAACAAAATTATTATCAACAAAAATAAAATAGCATGAAAATAATAATTTATTAATAATATCAATAGTATTAAGATCACGTACGATAATAGTCAGAAGGATTTTTAAATGGAGGACAAGGAAATTCTGCAAGAGCAAAATATGGCAACATATCCCTTCTGGGACCGGAATACATGATTCTTCCACCGGACGTAAGTGCCACTCTTGATACCATCGTCAGTATCTCATAAGTGGGTGGATGTAAGGTCAATACCACTAATCTTTGACCTCTGTTAGCCCATTGTCTCAAATATTCTACGAGGAAGAAAGCGTCGAAAATGTCCAAACCATGTGTTGGCCTATCTAGTGCAAGAATATGTGAATCTTGTAATAAACGACACGCCAAAGCCAACCTTCTTGCTTCGGAGGTTGTCAATGAATTCACAAGACAATGCTTGGTTGCTTCTAAACCAAGTTCCTGGAGAATTGCATCGGCTTCTAATTTAGAAGTATTTGGACCTCCTCTAAGAAGCATATAAAAACTCAAAGTTTGTTGGGCAGTTAAACCTGGACTTAAACTATTTTCCGTTGATAAATAAGCAACTCGAGATCTAAAAAAGAAAAAAAAAATTCAAATTGATAATTTAAAATAATTTTAAAAAATAAATTATACCTTAAAGTTCTAAAAGATACAGATCTTCCATTTAACAAAATATCTCCTCTTTTAATTTTCTTTCGTCCAGCAATAGTTTCCACGATATGTTTTCCTTCTTTCTCTGTAGTAGCCATAATGGCTAATACTTCAGTTGCTCCAGCTTCTAAAGTAATTCCTCGCAAAAGAGGCAAACCATCAGATCCTGAAGCTTCTACACCTCGTAATTGAAGATGAGGATGTTGAAGACATGGTACCGGCCTTAGAGGTAATGTATAACTCTCTGGACCCAGAATCCCATGTCCTAAAAATCAATTTTCTCTATTAATTATAATCGAAATTAAAAGAATATCTAAATGAATATAAAAATATAAATGTTAAAATATAGAATATTCACCTCTGAGCTCGTGAACCCCATATCCTGGATCTATAGGCGCGATACTATGTCTTCTATTCGTTCTGCTACCTCCGTGAAGAAGATTCGCTTCACTGACACTTCTCAATCTAGGATTTTCCCTTGAAACTGTCAACTGAGAATGTGCATGTTCTCTAGGAACAGCATGAACGTGTCTAAAATCAGGATCACTCCTAGCAGATCTCATAGCAGAAGTTCCATGTGCAGAAGTTCCTGCATGAGATATTCTACGACCTTCTTCGCTGGAATCGTAACCACTAGAGCCATCTCTATTTCTAGAACTAGGTGGAAGAACCCTTGGAAGACCAAATTTTAGGTAAGTGTACGAATTGCTAGCTAAGGGACTTTTTGGCCCGTATCTTGGATGTCTGAGAATACTCTGTACTGTGGAGTCTCTCAATTGAAAATTTCCATATGGGAGAGGAGATTTTTCTGCTGATCCAAGTGCTGAATCCGTAAAATCGGAATTCAAGTTTTGCCTGAAAGAATAATATATTAATTACAATATTTTTTTAGAATTGAAAATTAAAAATGAAGTAAGAATACCTGTAGATTGACCAAGCATGAAGGTCCTCGCTGGCTGGAGGCTCTAAGCCTCTGGTGTCTAATGCTCCAGGCACTGAGTATCTTCGTTCCAGCTCCCACGCTTCCGATCCCATGATTTGTGGTATCTGAACAATTCAAGTGAGACTGAATAAAATATTCTGCGGATTGCATTACATTCATAGCTTCAATTGAGCTATGTGATCAAAATGTAAGTGATTTTGTTTATTTTTTTTATAAAATAATCAATATCATAATTTATATCATTAAATTTTTAATATTAATCAAATTATTATATTTCAGAATTATTATATCAGAATTTATATTTATTAAATTGTTTTAAAAATTGTTTTATTATCATTCAATATGCTTAAAGAATTATGTGTGTAATTAAAAAATATTTGAAATTATTAAATTTGTGTAATTAAAAAATGTTAAAAAATCTTTGAAATTAATTTATTTTTTTGTTTAAATTATTTTAAATAATAATAACTTTATATTCATTTATTGCTTATACTGATTGGAGAATTATATTTTATTATATTTTATATCATAAATTAACAAAATTAACATAAGTAGTGATATATTGAAATGAATATTAGTATTTAATACAGAAAATATAATATATATTCGTATAGATTTAAAAAAATTGTAACATTCCATAAGTATGTATGTACATATTATATGAATAATCAGTACTCCTTTAAATTACTCGTTATTGAAAATTCAAAATTATTTATTTTTTGATACTTATGTTATGGAAAGGAAGGAATTAGAATTGGAATTCGTTTCAAATATAATTATTTTTATTGTATATAATTGAATACTTAACTGCAATTTTTTAATTCAATTTCATTTAAATTAAATCCTTTATTTTTATCTTTAATTTTTAAATTAATATTAGTTTATTATTATATTCTTTTAATTTTGAATCATACTTATTCATTTTTTTTAATATTAATAATCATCCATTATTGTTAAAATAATGCATGAAGTTTTTTCTTTGTTTATTTGATTATTTAATATTTCTTATCATAACTTTATAAAAAAAAAAATATCTTAAACATCATCTCAATTAATAAGATTATAAAAATTATAAAGTATCTTTAATAGTTCGAAATTCATAAGTTTTTTCATTAAAAGATTTTAAAATCTTTTTAAAGTATTACTCAACAATTTATAATTTAATTTTTCTTTTTCCTCAATTTCTTTTTTTTAGTCATAATGCTGTTTTAATTTCAGAACATTACTGCGTATCGCAAACTAAGTTCATTGAATACCTTTGGAACGAATAAGCCGATTTCGCAAGAGTACCTTGCTTCATATCCCGGTAAGTTTATACAGAATGCTATTTAGTCTTACACATTCACATAACTATACTCATTGCACGGCACACGTGGTCAAGAGAAGCTAAGCAGCATTCCTTTTAACGGTGTAATTCATGATGAACTTGAAAATATATATAAGATTTTTGAATAATTATTGAAATTATTGAAATTCTTAAAATAGTATTTTTTTACTTCGTTATATCTTGATCCTTATCATTTTAATTTTTATAAAAATTTATTTTTGTAAATCATATTATTCGTTTATGTGTTTAAATGATATCAAAATACTTAAAAATCATAAAATGATAAAGTTGTTTTAAGTCATAAAGCTTAATAATCTCAAAAAATTAATAAGCACAATAGAATAGTCATTTGAGATAATATTCTTTTTATATTGGGTCCATGCAAATAACATTAGTCAGATGTCATCATAGAAACATCTTTTTTCATCTGCCAAGTGACTTCCCGTTAGATGTTGACTCACTTGCTGTATGTTTGCGCGAAACTAAGCATTCTTTTAGCAATTCTTTCAAACAAAGGATGTTTCTCTAGACTTTTACTGTGAACCACTATGTTTAATCAATTTCTTTTCCTCTTTTTTCTTGCAAATACTTATAAATGAATAGTTTCTTTGATGAATTTGAAATAACATAAAAATTATTAATGACTTAAATGAAAAATCCATTAAATAAAAATAGTCTACTATTATTTAATGGATTTTTTTTAACTATAAAATTCCACATTTTTAACATCAGCTGAGATTTCTATTTATTATCGTATAACGGTACAATTGAAGATAGTCAAGATTCTATGTTATTTCCACTAATTACTCATCACTCTCGATAGACAACTAGCAAACTTTGTTCCATCATATTCCATTGAACTGTAGAATTCTATAAAGTAATCAGAAATTTTTATTTAAGTTAAATTTAAAAATTTTTTTATTTATCTTTGATAATTTCATAGAACAATTTTTTTCTCATTTATAATTTTAATTTCATGTTACAAAAAAGTATGTCTGCATATGAAATAGAAATTTATCGTCTATTACTTTTATTATCATATTAAGAATTTAATTAGAAATTCTGCATGATTCCATATTCACATTGATTTCTCTTTGTTTAATATTATGATCCAATAAGTCTCGATCATCGACCACATTTTTTTTCTTGATTTACGTAATGTCATGCATAGCTTTTTTTTAAAATCAGATAACTATCTTATATTCGAGTTAACTGTTCATTTGCATATCCCGTTTCTGCAACAGTTGTATCAAACTGGCCGCTATACATTTTTCTTCCTTATATCTGCGTTTTTTCAATATTTAAAAATTTCTAGTTATACTTTCTGAAAAGTGTCGACATATCTTGAATTCGATAAAGCATAATTTAGCTCTGTAGAAGATATAATATATAATTAATATGTGTGTTACGGTTCGATGATTTTTCTCGTCAGATATTAAACAGTATGCAAATTCACTTTTCAATTCACTGAATATAAGCTTTCATGATGAAAAGCAATAGTTGTGTGCCACTAGAGCAACCATTTTAAATGAATTAACTATCATGA
>NW_006263308.1:1096751-1111733 GCF_000469605.1 Apis dorsata | reverse complement strand
TTTTTTTTTTTTTAGCAAAGTACATTATTGATTTTAATCCTTGTCATTATTTTTATTTTTATATTTAGAGAATTATGAAATATAAATTAATAAATATGATTTATCATAATGAAACTTGAGAGAAAACTCATTTTATTAGGAAGAATAAATTATTTTCTTATTATTTAATAACTATTAGAAGCAATTTCTTTTTTTTTTTTAGAAAATTTATTTCTCATTTATTTTTTATAATAAATATATAATAATCTCGTGAGATTAGTTTCTTTTATTTTATTTTTAATTCATAAATATATTTCAATATTATATATTATATTCAATGAATATATACAATACATGAAATTGATACATTTTTTCTTTAATCAGAACGTTTTTCAGAAATCTGATAGACTTGGATAGTTTAATTTCTGGTTTCGAAATTTCTTCCGCTAACTATGAGACTATCCCACGCACTGATTTCTATGAACATGTCTTTCAATCTCGTATACACGTGATAAAGAACGTGTCTTAATAAATCATGGCCTGGATATCGCGTACAAGAAAGTATGAAAAATTCACCGAATTATGCATTGATGCATTGATCAGAATACAAACCTTGACACTAATATTATCAGAAACGATAATGAGTACCAGCATGTTTTCTATTGAAAGTACATTATGCTGGTTTGGTATAAGTATCTATTTTTTATAACACAAAATTTTACATTACAGTATTATTTATAAAGAATTTTGTTTTGTTAGTCCAAATTTAGAATTTTAAAAATTAAAAAGAAATATTCCATTAATAAAATAAAATAGAAAGAAATAATAAAATAAAAAAAAAATATTACATAAAAATATTATTAAAAGCAATCGAAGAATTTAACTGTCACTTTTTATTTGCTTTTATATTTTTGTAAACAAAAAGCAATTAAACTTTTCTTATTTTATGTTTTATTTTTACTTTATTTGAAGAGCTTAATTATTTGTATTCATTCCGTTATTGAAGTACACAATAGAATAAAAATCGTTTTATAGACGTGCACTGAGGTCAGTGCTGCCGGATTTTTCAATATTCTATGGAAGTATCCCTGTCGGCGACAAGAAAGAATTAATTAACATTGCAAATTGACCAGACTACCGTCTATGGCACGTGGGAAGGTGTAGGGAAACATGTCTTATGCGTTCATTGAAATCTCCAAACATTAGCGTTGTCTTTAAAGAATTTAGCCATTTTTTTTATACTCATAATATTATTAAAACTCACAATAAAATCTTTTCATTTCGAAATTGATCTTATCTATTATATATAGCCTTCACAATTTTTCCATTCATTTAACTAAAACTATTAATTACAAAAAAAGAAATATGATGATTAATTTTTAGTTAATTCGCATTATAATACTATTATCGAGCGAGTGAAAGCATCGACAGTGAAATGAAAATCATCAAGAGGAAAGTGTGGTTACGGAATATTAACTACGTTCATTGAATTCCTTTTCTTTGTTAAAAAGAATATTATTACAATGTTTCATAAGCTAGTAATTTATTGAAAAATTTGTTAATAACCAAGATTTTTATTTTTATTTTTTTTAAGGAAAGTAGTTCTTAATCTTTTATTGCTTTCATCTGTGTCACCTGTATCAGGAGAACTTTTCTTGTTATGCAAAATCAGGTTTCCAGTCATTGAACCATGACTGGCCATGGAATTATGTACCCGTATTCCTTATATTTTCCTTCTTTTTCATGAAAAGATTTATGAAAATCATTTAAGGCATTCTAAGGTACTGCTCTAGCACTTTTTAAAGAACTTGGGTAAGAAATGTTGCAATTATCCATGAATCACACTTTTTTACTCAGGAGAAGAAAAAAAAAATTATATATGTTTATCTATTTTTTTAGCAGAACATATAAAAAAGAGAAACGTGAATATCAGGAATTGCGCGTGCCACGAAATCTGATACATCCTGGGGAATCTTTGTGAGAATGACTCACCACCGGTATTCAGGATGAGCTTTCAAGCGAGTCTGATCAAGTCAAGGTGATGCTGTTCCTCCATTCCGCCGATTCCTTCCTGGTCTTCTTTGTTATTCTTTTTCTTGATGATTATAGATGAAAATTTTAAAGACAAACACTACAATCGTCAACTTAGAATCGCACAACAAAGGACCCATGAATGCATCACCCGATCCGCGATTGCGATACCGCAATGGCATCGGTATGTTCAACGTTGAAGAGCCTTTTCTAAACGCTGCCTTTTGACAGACGTGCTTTCCGAACCTCCAACGGATTCCCCTCTCTATGTTCCCTTCCTTCCTCGTTGATCTTTCAAGTTCGCAGTGACGTAATTATAGAATATCTGGGCCCTGAGTTTCAATTATATGAATTTCCAAACTGATTGACAACTATTTTTCTTTTCTAATGAATTTTTAATTCCATTTTTTTATCTTTGATATTCAATAAACATTTAGAAGTAGTTTATTATAATTCAAAATATATGTAAACTTTATTCAAAATATGAAAAATATTGTATATAAAATTGTAAATATTTTTAAAAGAGTAAATAGGGATAAATAATTGAAAGAAGAGTTATTTAAAAGATCCTTTTTCTTTCATGCGTTATGAGAAGGCTGAAGAGAGGATTGGGAACTGAAATTAATGAATACATTCTTGAATTACTACTGATACTACCTTCCTCCCACCAAACTCTTCTCAAAGGAGACATTCACCTCATGAAGCCAACTCCCAGCCAGGTATCGTTATTACTGGCTACGTTTTACTTGCAATGTTCACTTCTCTAATCACAGTGCTAGACTTTACAGCGTTTTGTCTGTTTTACGCGTATTTCTAAATACAATCCTCGTATTCAAATATTATACTCATTGGAAAAATGATTATTTCTTTGTTTTAATGCAATTATCTTTAAAATTTATTGTAGTTTATTCTTGTTAAATATAAGTTTATTTTTTTCAAAGGATCGTTATGAAGTAATTCAAATAGATTCAGAATGATCCCATCGGACTGTACTTTAGATATTTCAAATGTATTTCATTCCACTACTGTAGTTATTGAAGGAAGTTGTTTAAGCAAGTCAGAACCGACTGCAGTGTTAAGAGATGTATCCGCTCGAGTTTATGGTGGTGAAGTATTAGCAATTCTGGGTTCAAAAGGATCTGGAAAAAGAGCTCTACTCGATGTAATTGGTAAGATAATGATTCAATTACAAATTTTTTTAATTAGATCAAAAATCACTTAGAAGTTCTTTGTTTTTTAGCCGGAAGAGCAGAGGGAGAAACTAGGGGTAGAGTCACCTTAAATAATAATTTATTAACTCCAGAATTATTCAGACGACATGGTGGATACGTTGCTCATAGATGTCATTTATTACCTAGTCTAACAGTTCGACAGACATTGATATATGCCACATGGCTTGCTAATTTAAACAATAGAGAAGCAAGGCTTCGACAAACTTTAGCTGATCTGGCTTTATCTCAAGTCGCAAATAGATCAGTAAATGATTTAACAAAGCCGGAGTACAGACGACTAATGTTGGGAGTGCAATTAGCTAAAGATCCCACATTGTTACTTTTGGACGAACCTACATGGGATACCGATCCTTTGAACACATATTTAATCGTTTCTATGCTTTGGTCTTATGCAACTAGAAGAGGATCCATTGTTGTTTTAACGATGGAAACTCCTAGATCAGATGTACTACCTTTCGTTAGTCGAGTGACTCTTTTATGTTTAGGAGCAGTGGTTTATTCAGGGCCAACTCGGAGTATGTTAGATTATTTTACTTATATCGGTTTTCCATGTCCTGAACTTGAAAATCCTTTAATGTATTATTGTAAGTATTTGTTTAAAAAATAAAATAATTTTAAATTCTATTAAATAATAATATTTATAATTTTAGTGTGTCTATCAACTGTCGATCGCCGCTCTAGAGATCGTTTTTTAGAATCTAATCAGCAGATATCTGTTCTAGTTGAAAAATTTAAAGCTGAAGGTGTTATTTATATGAAAGAAGCACCCCAAATTCCACCCAATATCAAAGATACGCCTTTAGGAATTATGCACAAAGGTTTAGGACGAGGGATTAAACCAGGATGTTTCTCTACTCTATTTGCTCTTTATTTGTATGTTTTTATAAATGTAATTATAGTAAATACTTTTTCTGAAATAATTAGTATTAATATTTTTTTTCATATTTTAGGAGAGGTATGGCAGCAACATTTGCTTTCAATAAATGTGGTTTGGGGCACTTTGCTGCTAGATTATTATTGCTGCCATTTTCTATAGCTTTAATGAGCATTTTATATTCACATTCGACTCCTGTACAATCCAGAATATTTCTACAAACAGGTGGTTTAGTTTTTAATGTAGTAACATTGTTCTATGTTGTTGGAATAGCATGCACAGCTCTTCTTTGTAAGTATTAATCTTTTTTTTTATTCAATTCAAGAGATTATTTAATATTATAAAATTTATTTTATTTATAAAGTTCCAGGATATCGAGCCAGATATTATCAAGAAAAAAGAGAAGGTCTATATGGTGGAGCTATGTTCTTAACTGCATATGCATTATTGAGTTTGCCATTGAGTTTCGTATCCACTATGATTACTATTGGTATTCTCGTACCTATTTTAGAGCTAGATTTATCCACTTGGGCTTATGCCTGTGGTGTTTTATGGGCTAGCTATGTAGCAGCAGAACAAATAACTGTAGCTGTGCTTATGATTATTGGCAAACCTTTTACAGGTGGAATAATAGTCTTGTACATGACATTAGTATCTTTGATAATTTCATCAGGTACCATAAGGAGTCTGAAAGGCTTGCCTTATTGGCTTGCTACAATTTCTACTACATTACCTGCTAGATATGCATCATTAGCTCTAAATCAATTAGCAATTGATGTGCCCATATTTTTAAATTTACATTATAATGAGAGTTTCACATGCCCAGGAATACCAGAATTATGTAGATATCCAGATGGAAGATCTTATTTAATAGAACGCTTTACACGTGAAGGTGAAAATATTTCAGAAGTATTAAATGTTGACTTAAATTTATTAATTTCATTGGCTTTTGCTGTTGGATTAAGTATATTAAATAGTGTTTTGTATTTATTACCACTTCCAGCAAGAATAAAAGCCAAATTCAGAGAATAATTTTTGGAAATTTTAAAATGCTAAAAATATAAGAAAAATATTTGATCTTTTCAGAATTTATTATTTTTTTAATCTTAAAAGATATATTACAAAAAATATATTACCTTTATTAAATCCTAACTACTATATGTATTGCATAAAATAAAGTATTTATATTAAATTTACAATTCTTAAAACTTTACAGTTCTTAGAGATAAAAGATAATTTTGTAATTTTATAATTTAAAAATAATAGTTTAATTATTACTTTCCTGATATCAATATTTCCCTTTGTTTTTCTTAAAAACAAATTTTTGATATTTATTTTTTATATTTAAAAGAATATAAGGATGTATATTTATTGACAATCATCTAAATTCACTTGTCCCATTTCTTTAAGATCATCAACTACCGAAAATTCACAACCAGTAGAACTAACAATATCACTAATATCAATATTAGGTGCGATTTCAATTAATCTCAATCCTTCTCCTTGAACCACTTCAAATACTGCCATATCTGTAATTATTAGGTCGACACATTGTTGACCTAAAATTAATGATTGAATATTTTTCTCTTACAAAATATTTTAACAGATATGATTTTTATATATGTGTATATATTTTTATATGTTCATTTTATATTGATATTACCTGTAACAGGCAAAGTACAATTTTTCAAAATTTTTGGACTCCCATCTCTAGCTTTATGTTCCATAGTGACTATTACTTTTGTACTTGCTGCAGAAACCAAATCCATTGCTCCACCCATTCCCTTTACCATAGTACCTGGAATCATCCAATTAGCTAGATCTCCATTTTCTGATACTTGCATAGCACCAAGTATTGTTAAATCAATGTGACCTCTGAAAAAATTGAAATTCATAGTTTCTTATTGAAAAGTTATAATTTAACATTTAAATTGTATACATTATTTGTACATATAATTGCATATATAAATTTTTGGATATATACCCTCTGATCATTGCAAAGCTTTCATCACTGCTAAAAAAAGAAGCTCCTGGAAAAACTGTAACTGTTTCTTTTCCAGCATTTATTAAATCTGGATCAACTTCTGACTCATTTGGAAATGGTCCCACACCAAGAATACCATTTTCGGATTGCAAAGTTATTTTTACATTCTTAGGAACATAATTACAAGCCAGCATAGGTATACCAATTCCCAAATTTGCTATAAAAATATATTTAGAATAATTTAATTATTTTAATTAAAAATAAAATAAATTCTTTCTTACCATACATTCCATCTTTGAATTCTAATGCAGCTCGTCTAATAATTCTGTCCCTTGCTTTACTTGCTGGTGTTATTTTTTTAGGTTTTATATTTTGTTTCGTAAATCGTTTCTAATTGAAAAAAAAAATTTTTTAATAACATTTCGAATAATTTAAATAATTAAATAAACAATTTTAATAAAAATATAAAAACCTCTATGCGTTTCTCATATGAAAGACCTTTGACAATCCTATCTACATAAATTCCAGGCAAATGAATCTGATCAGGATCTAATTGTCCAATTTCTACAATTTCCTCTACTTCAGCAATAGCAATTTTAGCTGCTTTACACATTACTGGATTAAAATTCCTAGCTGATTTTCTAAAGATTAGATTGCCAGCTTTGTCTGCTTTCCAAGCTTTCACAAGAGCAAAATCTCCAGTAATAGCAGTTTCTAAGACATAATTTCTGCCATTGAATTGTGCTGTATTTTTTGGTTCTCCAGATATTTCTGCATTTCCATTTTCATCATATTTTATAATAACATTACCCTCTTGTACTATTGTTCCATATGCTGTGGGAGTATAAAAAGCTGGAATTCCAGCTCCTCCTGCTCGAATACGTTCTGCTAGTGTACCCTAAATTTTAAAAATGTAATATAAAATTTTCTATATATAAAATTTAATAAAAAATTCTTATCATTAATATTTACTTGTGGAGTTAATTCAACTTCTAATTTACCACTAAGATATTGCTTCTCAAATTCAGGATTTTCACCAACATAAGAAGAAATCATTCTTTTAATTCTACATTCTTTTAATAGTATACCTAATCCAAAATCTTCAATTCCTGCATTATTTGAAATAACAGTTAAATCTTTAGAACCTCGTTTCAACACAGCTGAAATTAAATTTTCAGGAATTCCACAAAGTCCAAATCCACCAATCAAAAGTTTAGCACCATCTGGCATATCCGATATAGCATCTTCTACAGTTTCAAATATTTTTCCATCTCCAATTGGAGGTATTAATTTTGGGACCTCTTCTTCTAGAGGAGAGATATCAGTTTTTATGGAGAAATTTACTGAACAGATCTGATAAAAGAAATATTTCCTTATTTAATTTAAAAAAAAAGTAATATAATAGATATAATAATCTAAATTTATTCATAAAAAAATTATCCATTTTAAAACTAATAAAATTATAAACAAAATATATTTAAATTTCAAAATATATATAATGTTAAATATAATTAATTTAAATATAAAACAATATAAACTATTTAAAAAAGTATAGGTTATTTAGTTTTTATATCAATATTACTTACTTTTAAGTGTTTATAATTTTTGTAATTACTTTTAAATCCTGTGCTAGCACGGAAAAATAAACAACAGGCTCTAGTTATGGCAAAAACCATTTTTCATATATAAAATTCTCAGATTTTATATATTAAATTTTGCGGCGCATTTAAGCGAGATAGCTTACTTATACTAACAGCATACTAAACTATCAAATATATATATATATATATGTATGTATAATGTAGATAATAGTTTTTTAAAATATCAGTTATTAATTATCAGTTTAATTATAAATTTACATAAGAAAAAATTATCCTGAGATTATACAAGAGAAAATATTAAGTTATGAAATTCTTCTAAGTGAAACACAATTGTAATTTGTACAATTATCATTCCATTAAAAAATTTCTTTTTTTGCTAAATTTTTATTTATCTTTATATTATTTCATAAAATGAGCTTTAAAATAATTTATTTTTAGTTAATCCATTGTATTTTTTTTCTGTTTTTGTAATAATGAATATTAAAAAAATATAAAAATCATGTGATAAAATGACTTATAATAATATCAATTCACGATACATAATATCATAAACTTCATTCAATTTTTTTTTTCATATAAAAAATTTCTAAAATTATAATATAATATAACTGAAAAGGAAATAATTTCGAATTTAAAAACCGAACCGATATATAAAATAAAATTTTTTTTATTTTGACGAATTCTATATTCAAAAAAATCAAAATAAAAATTAATATATGTACTTAAACATAATCTATTTCATTGATTAATTATTGCTAATTATAATATAATTCATATTTATAAAAAATATAATAAAGATTTAATCATTTGAAAGAATAATTAACTATTTTCCTTTTTAATTATATTATATTATATATGTATTATTTCAGAAATATGCTATTTAATTTGTACAAATATATTTTTTATTTAATTCTACATATGTAATTATATAAATGTATAAATTTATATATAATATATAATATAATATAAATTGTACAAATCTAAATGTTAGTTTTTATAAATAATTTACAGTTCCATTATGTATTATATTTCTAAAATACAAATAAGCTCATGATAATAAAGAATAGTTTATATTTGTTTAATTTTATTCATATATATATATATCTTGATATCTTGATATAACTTTTTAATGTAAATCTTAATATCATCGGTGTCTTCCAGCTCTGGCATCAGTCACAGCACCCCATAACTCGATAACGAAATCATCATTAAATCCAAAATCTTCTAAATCTGAATTATCGATTGCTTCCGCAAATTCTATACTATTGCATTTGTCTTTTGCAAGTTCCCAGATTTGTGTAGCTATTTAAATAAATAAATTTGATGTTAATTTGAATATTATTCAAAAATACAAAAAACATTTTTAAATTGAATTTTGCAAAAAAATATTGTATTTTTAAAATGATAATATGTATTGTATACCTAATTCTGTGTCATAAATACCCATAAAACTTTCCAATATCACGTTAATTTTTTCTATACCGATAGTAACAGCATCATCCACCTATTAGTTAAAAAGTAAAAAAAAAAATAATTTTTTATAAATATTTATGCTATAATATTTTTTAATAATGGATAATTATAAATAGATAATAATAAATAATAATAATAGATAATTAAAAAATTACTTTTTCTATAATTTGCGCACTTCCATCAGCTTTGAATCTAAGAGTTTCTTTTCCAGTTCCATAACTGGATTTCTTTCCTTTTTTCATATCTCCCCGTGGACCAATATTAGCAAACCCATTTTTCAATGGTTCCACAATTCTTAAAGTAAATGTGTCTCCCTTAGGAATTTCTTTTAACATTTTTGCTACTTCTAAATGACGTTTGCCAATTAGGCTAATAGAATTAATTTTTTCAAGATGATCTCCAACCTGAATTACTTTTATCCTATCAATCACCGAATCTTCTTTGATACGTTTTATGAAAGCATATCCTGCACCATTATCGGTTATTGTTAATCCAAAAGAGTCGTTCGTTTTGGTTAATTCTATTTCTTTAGGTGTTCCTGATAAAAATTAATAATTAATGCAATAAAAATTAAAAAACTAAATAATACTCGAAATAATGTTAAACAAATTATAAAATTCGCGATTACCTTTTTTATGTGCAAATATAAAGTCTCCTATTTCTATTTGATTCCCCAGCAATTTATTCATATCAATTTTATGAGTATTCAAAGTACAAAAAAGTATCTGAAATAATAAAGAATTGTTTTTTGGAATTTTTATATCATAATTTATTCTTCTTCTAAATTGAAGCTATAATTAAAAATTGAAATATTATTATAGTTAATTAGTAATTAAAGATCATCGAAATAAACTTCGTAATCATTATAATATTTCTTTTATCATGTTCATTCTTTTTATTATATTTAATAATATGAAAGAATTAAAATATCAAAAAGATAATTATTAAAAATTATTATTTTTAATATTTATTTAAATATTTATTCTAATTTTACCTATTATATTCTGTGGTTTATTTTTTTTTGTTTTTTATTCAATTTTTATATCACTTTTAAAAATTCGTTCAATTAAAATGTAATATAATTAATTACAAATTAACTTTCACAAAAGTTTTTAAATAGTATTATGAAAGTTGATTCAATATTACTTCTTGATTTAAATTATTTACTACATAGATAAAAATATATGCTGTAATTTGATAAATAGATATTAATATTGTCTTTTACGATCTATTATTATACGAAAAGCTACATTTAACTCTATTCGCCAGGTCGGAGCCCATAGCCCGGAACCGATATTTCCTGTATCCGGGATATTCTTCCCATGCGACAAAAAGAACATTATTTGTATATTATAAAAGTAAATAAATCGTAGAAAAAGTAGAAAAAATTATTTTTTAAATATAATATTAAATATATATATATCGATATTTTATTTTTTCATTTTATAAAGTGCAACTATAATAAATAATTATATGTATGTATTATTATATGTTTTATTATATATATATGTATGTTTTATTATAATTATATGTATTAAACAAATTTTATTTATTCTTATATAGAAAATTATAAGAAAATTTTAGAAAATTAATTACACATAAAAAAAATTTAGATTTCTATGATAAATTCTAGC
Source organism: Apis dorsata (assembly GCF_000469605.1). NCBI lineage: Eukaryota > Metazoa > Arthropoda > Insecta > Hymenoptera > Apidae > Apis > Apis dorsata. The sequence goes on along the minus strand of NW_006263308.1, from coordinate 1,100,925 downwards.
TTATTATACATATTCAAATATTAGATAAATTGTTTCTATCAAACAATTAATGTGGAAGAGACAGGTCAAATCATAAAAAAACTTACTTCTTCGATTGGTATATCATAGCATTCCGCTATTTTTTGATAAAGTTCTCGTACGTTATTGAATCCTGATATCAACCCTGTTGGACTCCCATGTGCTAATTGACAATGAAATACAGGTAGAGAATTAGAAATTTTAGAAGATCGTCTTTGCTCTTGATTACTGTTTTGTTGCTGATCAAAAATTTCTTGAGAACTTTCTTGATCGTTCTTGTTTCCATTCGATTGATTGCGATCATTATGGTAATGAGTTTCACCATTCAAAATTTTTTCTTTCTCTGGTGTGGAAGATCTAGGAGTAGTACGTGATTTGAATAACGGCATGACTATTTCTGCGGAACAGAACATTAAGTTTAATTTGTTAAAAATTTTTCTTTTAAAATTTAAGTATAATGAATTTTAAACTTATTTTTTTGCAGTATTTAAATATTTTGTATATAATTTTTTTTATTTATAGAATTTAATTGAAATTAATATACACAATTTAGTAGAAATTTTGTATTTTTAAAAATATTTTAATTATTTCTTATTTTTAATATTTTTTTATACTCTTTTCTTTTTAACATTGTATAATAATAATTAATAAATAATTAATAAATAATTTCATTTTTAATATTGATTTTTTTATTTTATTTTTTTTTTTATCACAAAATCTTTCATATTATTATAAATAAATAATATTATTAATATATCTTTTCTACTAATATATATCTATATAATCTATAATATATCAAATTACATTATTGATATAAAAAATAGATAAGAATAAGATGATAAGATTAATGGATAAATTAATTAAAGAAAATTAATTTGTTTGTAAAGTAAGAAAATTTTTTAAAAATAATAACTCAATGAAATCATTAATTAATATCAATAATAGTGAGAATAGTATTTTAAAAAATATTTAAATAACCCAGAATTTTATAACTCGATGATATGATATTTCCATATACAATTGTAACATTCATGTCAAAAAGAATTCGATGAAAAATATTCAGGATCAAAAAATCAATTAAAAAATTATTTCTAAATTTTTCAACTTAATATTAAATTTAAATTTCATCTAAAATATTTAAAATATAAATATCAAAAATAAAAATGCAATAATATATTATAATAAAACTAATCTATTAGAAGAAACCTAGTAGAAATTGATATTGAATTGTTGACTTGCGTTATAATTATCGTAATTATTAATTATTATATTCTACTTTTATTTGTTTAATTGATTATTTTGTCATTTATAAGAATTAACATGTTCAAATTCATTTTTTCACATATGAAAAATCAAAGATAAATATTCTTCATGTAATCGCAAAATCTCTTACCTTTACTGTGTATAGAGTAGAAAACAATGTTATCGTGCGAGTAAGATGCAAATTAACATAAAAAAAAAACGTCTTTCATATCTGACAAATAGTATTTTTTAATTAAATTTGTACTAATGGATTTCGTTTTTTATCGCTTTTATTACCATCCGTTTGATCGTTATCAGAACAGTAATTCACTGGCCACGCGATCGTTGTGTTTCATTGTGGATCGTGGATTGTGGATCTCATTTCTTTTCTTTTTTAGTTAAAGTTTTTTGTGGTTGGTCTCTCATTGGGATCTTCCAAGTAAGTTAAATTATTTAATTATGATAGGATTTTTTTAAGAGAAAATATTGGAATATTTGATAACACAATTTCACACAAATGATCATGACTCACAGGAACGTACCAACGTACTATGGTTCCCTTATTCAGAATCTTCGATATAATGACTCCCCCTCTCTTTCAAGTAAAGACAAATTATTATAGCACATTATTATAATTCAGTAGGAAAAAATAACAGTATTTTAAATTGAAATGATTTTTTTTTATTTCATATAAGAAAAGTATCACAAAAACATATATATATATATATATATATGTATTTCGAAATAATAAAATAATTATAGTTATAGTTAGATATAAAAAAACGCTTTTATATTTGCGACAATACAGTTGTAAAAATTTTTTTTAAATAGTTTATGAATAATATATTTTTTGCTTAATAATAATAAAGTTTTTATAAAAGTAATCTATCAAATTTTAAATGTACAAAAAAATTTTTTAAATGTTATCTAAAGCTATGTTCAAAGAGTATTGTCAAAACAATAGTAGCTAATAATACGATTTTTTCTTTTTACATTAAATAGTAATAATCACAGCACATTTGTCAATAAAATCAGAATATATTATGGAACATACTCATTTTATGTATGGATAAAATTGTTCATACTGTATATCAACATGAATTATTTTGATGATTGATCAAAAGATTGATATATTGATTATTCTTTATATGTTAAAAAAACATTTAAATATTATTATTGTCCTAAATGCAATTCAGGCTGAATAATAAATGCTTTCCACACTTTACCACAGTTAGACTTATGTTCCAGAGCTAAATAATTTCTCATTGGCACTAATAAATAATCATAGGTATCTGTACCTAACTGATATTCTTGCATGGCTCTGTAAATTGCTTTGAAAGGAGGTTGTTTTTCAGAATGAAAAGTACTTCTGGAACCATGTAAAACCAAAGCACCTTCTTTTTCTGCCTTTATACAAACAGGCATATACATACAATGATCAGGTCTGTAATTATATCTACAAGAATAGACATATAGTTTTTCAGGATGATAATGAAATATAATGTTTATTATATCTTGATCTCCCCAAGTTATCTTCAATTTATATTGCTTATGAATGGGTATCACATATTCTATCCATCTAAATTCTCTCATTCTTGTGAGATTCATCAACATTACTCCAGAATTTACACCTAGCTTTCCATAATAAGGATGTTTAGCAAATCTGTTATACCATCCTGTATTAGGATCTTCATGTTCTGGACTTAGAGCTGCTAATTGACTGGAATTCATTTTTTTGAACTCATCCCAAATTTTTTCTGGTGGAGCTAAAAATAATGTATCTGTATCCACATAGAGAACTGCATCTATATTATTTAATACTGACTGTAATAAACAAATTATATAAATATTAATACATATTAATAGTTTTTTCTTAATTAATTAATATATTTCATATATTTACTGGAAGAAATAATCGCTGAGCTGCACAAGGTTTAAAAAGTTTTTTCCACATTGCAGCATCACTGTCCTTAGGGAATGTAATAGGTTTAACAATAAAATCAAAAGTTTTGTTTGACAAAAGTTTCCATTCTGCTAACTTCTCATTAAAAGCAGGAATTAAGTTGGTTTCTGCCAAAATAATGAATTGTAAAAATCTATGTGTAAAAACTAAGGCAGATTTGAGCATAGTTAATGCTTCATCTACTCTATCTCCACAAACCACTACACAAATTGTGACTTCTGTTACAGAGGATGCTTGAAATTTTTTAATAGTAGTAGAAACAACTGTTTCTTTAATACGTGCATCATAAATTTTATTGGAAAAATTTGTTAAATTAAGTAGTATGATGACTGCAATAAAGATAAGGCACAGAAAAAACAATTTATACACAGATTTCATTGTGTTATACTTTCTTAATTTTTAAGTACTCCGTCGAATTTTTGTTATATCATAATTAATGGAAATTACCATAAAATCTAAAGAATTTATCATTTTCATTGTTTTTTGTCTCATTTATCATTCAAATAATGATTTTTCAATTATTACATTTTTATTTAACCTCACTATCGAAAAATCACTATAACCAATCAATAGATATTATATTTTAAATATGTGAAAATATATGAATAAAAATTTATAAAAAAAATTTAAAAATTTAATGATTTATGATTCTCATTGAATTATAATAATTGTTGTTTTATAAAATATGAAAATTAATATTAAAGATTGAACCATCCGCGTTTCTTCGCTTTTGAAAATATCGATTAGTATGGTCCATTTTAACAGAACCAGTTTTTGACATCCATATACATTTTCGAAGTAATTACTATAGTAAATAATTTATAGACTATATAGATTTGAAAATATTAATTATGTTTTTAAATTATAATATAATTGTAATAAAAATAATTTTATATTATAATATAATTAGAGGACATTTTTTTTTATTAGAAAGTAAAGATTATAAAATTA